>NC_092397.1:35673885-35973885 GCF_030028105.1 Mobula birostris
CTGACAACGACACCTGCAAGAGGAGCATCCAGCTGCAGCTCCTAACAAACCGCGTTCGGGAACTGGAGCAGGAGCTGGATGACCTGCGGATCATTCGGGAGAATGAGAAGATTATAGATAGTAGCTGCAGGCAGGTAGTTACACCAAAGGAGCAGAGCACAGGAAATTGGGTCACTTTCAGGTAAGGGAAGAGGCAGGGCAGGCAGAGCAGGGTTCCCCTGTGGGTATTCCCCTAAACAGCAAGTATACCGCATTGGATACTGTTGGGGGGATGTCTTACGTGGGACAAGCTGCAGCAGCCAGATCTCTGGCACTGAGTCTGGTTCTGCAGTGCAGAAGGGAGGGGGGGAAAGAGGAGAGCGGTAGTGATAGGTGACTCGATAGCTAGAGGTACAGATAGGAGGTTCTGTGGTAGTGACAGAGAATCCAGGATGGTTTGTTGCTTCCGGGGTGCCAGGGTCTGATCGCTTGCATGACATTCTGAAGTAGGAGGGTGATCAGCCAGATGCCGTGGTGCACATCGGTACCAATGACATAGCAAGGAAGAGTGAGGAGGTCCTGGTGAGTGAGTATAGAGAGCTTGGTAGGAAGTTCAAAAGCAGGACCTCGAGGGTGGTAATCTCAGGACTGCTACCTATGCTACGTGCCAGTGAGGGTAAAAATAGGATGCTCTGGAGGATGAACAAGTGGCTGAGGAACTGGTGTAGGGGGCAGGGTTTCAGATTTCAGGATCATTGGGACCTCTTCTGGGGCAGGTAGGACCTGTACAAGAGAGACGGGTTACACTTGAACTACAGGGGGACCAATATCTTTTCAGGGAGGTTTGTTAGTGCTATTGGGGAGTCTTTAAACTAGATTTCCAGGGGGATGGGAACCAGAGTGCCAGAGCTGACAGTGTGACTGGGGTGAAAATAAATGATGTTAAAAGTTCAAGCAAATCCGCTAATAGAATGGTTGTGAGTGGTGGTAAAAATCTTCTGAGTTGTATATACTTCAATGCTAGGAATATTGCGGGGAAGGCGGATGAGTTGAGGGCGTGGATTGACACGTGGAATTATGTCGTTATAGCAATTAGTGAAACCTGGCTACAGGAGGGGCAGGACTGGCAGCTTAATATTCCAGGGTTCCAATGTTTCAGATGTGATCGAGGCAGCGGAATGAAAGGTAGGGGAGTAGCATTGCTTGCTAGGGAAAATATTACAGCAGTGCTCAGGCAGGACAGATAAGAGAGCTTGTCTACTGAGTCCTTATGGGTGGAGCTGAGAAACAGGAAAGGTATTGCCACATTAGTGGGATTGTATTACAGACCACCCAATAGTCAAAGAGAACTGGAAGAGCAAATCTGCAGAGAGATAGCCGGCAACTGCAGGAAACATAAAGTTGTGGTGGTAGGGGATTTTAATTTTCCATATATTGATTGGAACTCCCATACTGTTAGGGGTCTAGATGGTTTAGAGTTTGTAAAATGTGTTCAGGAAAGTTTTCTAAATCAATATATAGACGGGCCAACTAGAGGGGATGCAATATTGGATCTCCTGTCAGGAAACGAGTTAGGACAAGTGACGGAAGTCTGTGTAGGGGAGCACTTTTGTTCCAGTGATCATAACACCATTCGTTTCAACTTGATGATTTGAGGTTCTGAACTGGAAGAAGGCAAAATTTGAAGAAATGGGAAAGGATCTGAAAAGTGTGGATTGGGACAGGTTGTTCTCTGGCAAAGCTGTGATCGGTAGGTGGGAAGCCTTCAAAGGAGAAATTTTGAAAGGTCAGAGTTTGTACGTTCCTTTCAAGGTTAAAGGCAAAGTGAATAGAAATAAGGAACCTTGGTTCTTAAGGAATATTGCAACTCTGAGAAAGAAGAAGAGGGAGTTGTATGACATGTATAGGAAACAGGGAGTAAATAAGGTGCTTGAGGAATATAAGAAGTGCAAGAAAATACTTAAGAAAGAAATCAGGAGGGCTAAAAGAGGACATGAGGTTGCATTGGCAGTCAAAGTGAAGGATAATCCAAAGAGCTTTTACAGGTATGTTAAGAGCAAAAGGATTGCAAGGGATAAAATTGGTCCTCTTGACGATCAGAGTGGTTGGCTATGTGCGGAACAAAAGGAAAGGGGGGAGATCTTAAATAGGTTTTTTGCGTCTCTATTTACTAAGGAAACTGGCATAAAGTCTATGGAATTAAGGGAAACAAGGAGTGAGATCATGGAAACTGTACAGATTGAAAAGGAGGAGGTGCTTGCTGCCTTGAGGAAAATTAAAGTGGATAAATCCCCGGGACCTGAAAGGGTGTTCCTTCGGACCTTGAAGGAGACTAGTGTTGAAATTACAGGGGCCCTGGCAGAAATATTTAAATGTTGCTGTCTACAGGTGAGGTGCCGGAGGATTGGAGAGTGGCTCATGTTGTTCCGTTGTTTAAAAAAGGATTGAAAAGTAATCCGGGAAATTATAGGCCGGTAAGTTTAACGTCGGTAGCAGGTAAGTTATTGGAGGGAGTACTAAGAGACAGAATCTACAAGTATTTGGATAGACAGGGATTTATTAGGGAGAGTCAACGTGGCTTTGTGCGTGGTAGGTCATGTTTGACCAATCTATTGGAGTTTTTCGAGAAGGTTACCAGGAAAGTGGATGAAGGGAAGGCAGTGGATATTGTCTACATGGACTTCAGGAAGGCTTTTGACAAGGTCCCACATGGGAGGTTAGTTAGGAAAATTCCGTCGCTATGTATACATGGAGAGGTGGGAAATTGGATTAGACGTTGGCTCAATGGAAGAAGCCAAAGAGTGGTGGTAGAGAATTGCTTCTCCGAGTGGAGGCCTGTGACTAGTGGTGGCCACAGGGATCATTGCTGTGTCCATCGTTATTTGTCATCTATATCAATGATCTGGATGATAATGTGGTAAATTGGATCAGCAAGTTTGCTGATGAGACAAAGATTGGAGGAGTAGTAGACAGTGAGGAAGGTTTTCAGAGCCTGCAGAAGGACTTGGACCAGCTGGAAAAAATGGGCTGAAAAATGGCAGATGGAGCTTAATACACACAAGTGTGAGGTATTGCACGTTGGAAGGAGAAACCAAGGTAGAACATACAGGGTTAATGGTAAGGCACTGAGGAGTGCAGTGGAACAGAGGGATTTGGGAATACAGATACAAAATTCCCTAAAAGTGGCGTCACAGGTAGATAGGGTCGTAAAGAGAGCTTTTGGTACATTGGCCTTTATTAATCAAAGTATTGAGTATAAGAGCTGGAATGTTATGATGAGGTTGTATAAGGCATTGGTGAGGCCGAATCTGGAGTATTGTGTTCAGTTTTGGTCACCAAATTACAGGAAGCATATAAATAAGGTTGAAAGAGTGCAGAGAAGGTTACAAGGGTGTTGCCGGGACTTGAGAAACTCAGTTACAGAGAAAGGTTGAATAGGTTAGGACTCTATTCCCTGGAGCGTAGAAGAATGAGGGGAGATTTGATAAAGGTATATAAAATTATGATGGGTATAGATAGAGTGAATGCAAGCAGGCTCTTTCCACTGAGGTAAGGGGAGAAAAAAAACAGAGAAGACGGGTTAAGGGTGAGGAGAGAAAAGTTTAAACGGAACATTGTCGGGGGGGTGCTTCTTCACACAGAGAGTGGTGGGAGTATGGAATGAGCTGCCAGACGAGGTGCTAAAAGCGGGTTCTTTTAACATTTAAGAATAAATTGGATAGATACATGGATCGGAGGTGTATGAAGGGATATGGTCCATGTGCAGGTCAGTGGGACTAGGCAGAAAATGGTTCGGCACAGCCAAGAAGGGCCAAAAGGCCTGTTTCTATGCTGTAGTTTTTCTATAGTTTCTGTGGTTTTCTATGGGTCTTGCCCTGAAACGTCGACTGTACCTCCTCCTAGAGATGCTGCCTGGACTGCTGCATTCACCAGCAACTTTGATGTGTGCAACACTCACTTTAGCCGGGGTGTGGTGGGTGTGGTAATAAATAGGAGTATCTGTGGAAATAAGTGAGATTGCAGGAAGTGCGTTACCTGGATCATGCCAGAGACAAGGTATTCTGAAAGGGCAGGGTTATCAGCCAGAAATGGTTGTCCTTATTAGAGCTAACAACAGAGAAAAAAGGTCCTTCAAAGAGTATTTAGGGAGTGAAGAAGTAAGAAAGCTGGAGTGGTGATTTCAGGATTTCTTCCATTGCCACATGCTTGCGAGGTAAGATATCGTAATTTGGTACACCTAAATGAGTGGCTCATAATCTGGTGCGGGAGTGGAGGTGGGGGGCGAAGATGCATCAGGAATATGGAACATTGGGCTCCTTTGCAGAATAAGTGGGACTGGTGTAAGGAGGATGGGTTACAGTGCAGGGAAACTAATATTCACTCAGAGAATCTTGCTGGAGCCACCCTGATGATTTTTATCATGGGGCATGTGGAGGGGTTGTTGTGATCCAGAGCTACAGGTCAGTAAGTAGCATTGAGAGGAAGGTAGAGCTGGCACCGAAGGGCAGAAGTGAGTTTATTTCACTGCAGAGTGTAGAACAGTGAAAGCAGGTGTACTTAGAGCCTGGTTTAGCAATGACACAGTGTCACAGGGTGCTAAAAGAGGTTGGAGGGCTGTTATGCTGATCAGGCAGAATGTCACAAGTTTGAGGTCATCCCAGAGGGATATCCTGTAAGACAATCAGAGTGGAACTCAGGAATAAGAAAGGTGCAAACACTGTGATGGGGTTATACTGTAGGCCTCCCAATAGCCAGCAACTGAGAGGAAAAGATTTGTTAGCGGGTTATGGACTAATGTAAAAACAATAGGATAGATCCCGTGGGTGAATAATCTTCTCAGAATGACTGGGGCTTCCTTAACACCAGAGGCCTGGATGGGACATTATTTGTGTGGTGTATTCCGAAAGGTTTCCAGAAATAGTGTATTGATGGTCCGCCAGAGTGAGGAACATATTTGGCAAATTATTGGGAAATTAGCCTAGCAAGATGATTGGGAAAATAATTAAAGATGATAATACAGAAAGTTTTCAGATGGTTATTGATAAGGATAAAAATGGACCTGCAGGTGCATGAATGTAAGCTTGTGGAAGACAAATTGCAGAAGAATTGATCAGGAATCATAGAGAGTAGTCTGGGAGCTGATGTTACTGGATAGAGCTGGTTTTAAGGGATGTCGGACATGCGAGTGTCACTTACCGTCTAGCCGGTCAGAAGTCAGGTGTTCACGGTTCCTGTGAGGAAGGTAGAGTAGGGCAGGGTCGTTCAAGAGCTTGATGTGATGAGAAATATTGTATTATTTTATAAATGCAAGAGCAGTCATGTGTAAGGTTGTGGAAGATGAAAATAGATAGTGTCTTAGAGGATTATACCAGAAGCACGAAACAAGTCACACTGAGAATCAGGAGCGCGAACAGTAACCAGAAAATGAATATTTTGCATTCAATAGCATTTACTATAGAGGAGGACATGGAGGGCAGCGTGATCAGAAAGGGGGCATGGTGATATTCTCTGGCGTGTTGATACTAATTAGAAGGTACTGTTGGGACTCTAAGACCATTTAGATGGGCAAATAATTTGGGTTATTTGGTCCTTTGGGATACACAGACCACATACAGTTAAATATGATGTTTAAACTGCTGGCAGCATACTGTATAGTGACAAAACTTAACAATATCTGGCCCGTACTACAAGGGGAGATTCTAACTCCTGTATGTCCTGCATATGTGACTGCTTAAGAAAGGCAGTAGTTGAATACAGGGACAGTGAACTTTACAATATCTAGACCTTCATTACCAGGACACAGGCCTATAATACTCAGAGCACTGTGAAGTGAGCACATTGACCTGCACATACCCAGCACAGTAATTCAACATTAAACACTTGTACAACACAGTCACTTCAAAGACAGACACCTGTACCCTCATAATTGGACTGCTATTCACAGACACTGTCAATGCCTTCCCTCTCACTTGGCATCTCTGATGAATTAACCCAGAGATGATAAAGGAGAACTTTGTATTATCTGTGCTTCAATTTCCAAAAGTTTTGGAAATGCCATGGGCTGAAAGAGGATCAAGAATGTAGGCATGTTATGGAAAATAGTAAAAGCAACTGAGTAGTGTGTCATTGCAATTTCTTCAAAATTGACTCAGATTATTTTAGAGCGAAATTTGTTGGATTTACGAGCATTTACGGTCTATACTATGTAAGTTTGTGCAGAGTTAAGAATTTCACCTAAAACATTGATAATGTTAGAAACATAGTAAACCTACAACACAGTACAGGCCTTTCGGCCCACAAAGCTATGCTGAAGATATCCTTACCTTAGAACTGTTACGTACATCATGTGTATCTCGTGATTGTCCTATGACCGTGATGTAACTGAGTATCTTGTGAGCACGATGTAATAGTCTGGTGATGGTGGGGTGATGTAATTTTCCTGCCAGTGCGAGGTCACGTGATGACATGTTCCCAACAGGTATATAAAAGGGAGACCTCTGTTGCTCCGCAGTTTGATTCGTTGTTTAATTCGTCAGTTATTCCGTTATGCTGCGTATTTGTCTCATAGCGCAGTTTCGTTTTAAGGTGGAGTTTTACTTTCTATTGTAAGTCTAGCATTGGAGAGTGAAGACCTTACTAAAGTACGAAAACCTCAAGGATTGAGTAAAGTTGCTGTCGTTCGGTAGTTTAATACAGGATCGACCTTATTGAATCTTCGTTCAGAAATAGTGACCTGCATCTGGGATAACCCTGTAAGATCAGGAAGTTTTGTGTAGTGTTCATTCGCCAGGAAAAGGTCAATTACTTTAAGCCATTTTATTTCCTTCGTCGTGAATCCTTTGGACAGAATCAACAGTAACGTCACGTCCTCGAAGAAATTCATTTCCAGAGAAGTCTCTCCTTATTGACTGTGTAAATCACTTGGATTTCAGAATTTACAATTTTAAGACTGTGTTTGAATTTACCACTTTAAGACTGTTCGTATTTACCATTTTAAGAACTGTTCCAGAGTTGCCATGTAGCAGTTAACTTCTGGTTAGGTTAGTCGTTTGAATACTTTTCGCTATTGTTGAGCAGAGTTTAATAAATGTGATTGTTTGTTTATAAAGCCTGACTCAATTCTACATTAATTGTTGCTGATGACGTAACAGAACTACCTCGGCTTACTCATAGCGCTCTATTTTTCTAAGATCCATGTAGCCATCCAGGAGTCTCTTAAAAGTCCCTGTCGTTTCAGCCTCCACCTCCGCTGCAGGCAGCCCATTCCACGCACTCGCTATTCTCTGCGTCAAAAAAAAACAATTTACACCTGACATCTCCTCTGTACCGACGTTCAAACAGATTAAAACTATGTCCTCTCGTGCTAGCAATTTAGTGATTGTCATAGTCATAGTCATACTTTATTGATCCCGGGGGATACTGGATTTGGGTTACAGTTGCTCCATAAATAATAAATAGTAATAAAACCATAAATGGTAATATGTAAATGATGCCAGGAACTAAGTCCAGGACCAGCCTATTGGCTCGGGGGTCTGACCCTCCACGGGGGGAGTTGTAAAGATTGATGGCCACAGGCAAGAATGACTTCCTATGACGTTCTGTGTTGCATCTCGGTGGAATGAGTCTCTGGCTGAATGCACTCCTGTGCCCAACCAGTACATTATGTAGTGGATGGGAGACATTGTCCAAGATGGCATGCAACTTGGACAGCATCCTCTTTTAAGACACCACCGTCAGAGAGTCCAGTTCCATCCCCACAACATCACTGGCCTTACGAATGAGTTTGTTGATTCTGTTGGTGTCTGCTACCCTCTGCCTGCTGCCCCAGCACGCAACAGCAAACATGATAGCACTGGCCACCACAGACTCGTAGAACATCCTCAGCATCGTCTGGCAGATAAAGGACCTCAGTCTCCTCAGGAAGTAGAGACGGCTCCGATCGCTCTTGTAGACGGCCTCAGTGTTCTTTGACCAGTCCAGTTTATTGTCAATTCGTATCCCCAGATATTTGTAATCCTCCACCATGTCCACCCTGACCCCCTGTTTGGAAACACTGATCACCGGTACCTTAGCTCTCCTCAGGTCTACCACCAGCTCCTTAGTCTTTTTTAACATTAAACTACAGACAATTCTGCTCACACCATGTGACAAAGTTTCCTACCGTAGCCCTGTACTCAGCCTCATATCCCTTGCTGATGCATTCAACTATGGCAGAGTCATCAGAAAACTTCTGAAAATGACAATACTCTGTGCAGTAGTTGAAGTCCGAGGTGTAAATGGTGAAGAGAAAGGGAGACAAGACGGTCCCCTGTGGAGCCCCAGGTCTGCTGATCACTCTGTCGGACACACGCTGTTGCAAGCACATGTACTGTGGACTGCCAGTCAGGTAATCAAGAATCCATGACACCAGGAAAGCATCCACCTGCATCGCTGTCAGCTTCTCCCCCAGCAGAGCAGGGCGGATGGTGTTGAAAGCACTGGAGAAGTCAAAAAACATGAGTCTCACAGTGCTCGCTGTCTTGTCCAGGTGGGCGTAGACACAGTTCAGCAGGTAGACGATGACATCCTCAGCTCCTAGTCGGGGAAGGTAGGTGAACTGGAGGGGGTCTAAGTGTGGCCTGACCATAGGCCAGAGCAACTCCAGCACAAGTCTCTCCAGGGTCTTCATGATGTGGGAGGTCAATGTCACTGGTCTGCAGTCATTGAGGCCGCCGGGGCGCGGCGTCTTTGGCACAGGTACGAGGCAGGACGTCTTCCACAGCACAGGAACACTCCGGAGCCTCAGGCTCAGGTTGAATACATGGCAAAGTACTTCACTTAGCTGAGGGGCACAGGCTTTGAGCACCCTGGTACTGACACCATCCGGTCCTGCAGCCTTGCATGGGTTGGGACGTTTCAGCTGAGTTCTCACCTGTTCAGCTGTGAAGCCCACAGTGGTGATTTCATGTGGGGAAGGTGTATAGTCATGAGAGCAGAGTGGGGGACTGTTAGGAGGGGTAGGAGGGGAGAGTGGAATATGCGTTGGTTGGTGCCAGACAACAGATGACCCATGTGGGGGATGGGCAGGGGCCACAATGTCAAATCTGTTAAAGAACAGGTTAAGTTCGTTGGTCCTGTCCACACTGCCTTCAGCTCCTCTGTTGCTAGTTTGCCGGAACCCAGTGATGGTCCTCATCCCCCTCCAGACCTCTGTCATGTTGTACTGCTGGAGTTACCACTTCAGCTTCCTCCTGTACCTGTCTTTAGCCTCCCTGAACCTAGCTTTCAGGTCCCTCTGTATTGCCCTCAGCTCCTCCCGATTTCCATCTTTCAGCCCTGGGAAAAAAAAGGAAAGAACACTGACTATCCATACGATCAATGCCTCTCCTAATCTACTACACTTCTATACAGTCACCTGTTATCCTCCGTCCCTCCATGGAGAAAAGTCCGAGTTCACTAAAAATATTCTCATAAGACATGCTCCCCAATCGCGGCAACATCCTTGTAAATCCCCTCTGCGTCCTGTCAATGGTTTCCACGTCCTTCCTGTACTCAGGCGACCAGAATTGAGCACAGTACTACAAGTGGGGTCTGACCAGGGTCCAAAAGAGCTGCTCTTGGCTGTTAAGCTCAATCCCACGATTGATGAAGACTAATGCACCGTATGCCTTCTTAACCTCAGAGTCAAACTGCGTAACAGCTTTGCGTGACCTATGGACTCGGGCCCCAAGATCCCTCTGATCCTCCACACAGCCGAGAGTCTTCCCATTAATGCTATATTCTGGCATCATATTTGATCTACCAAAAATAAACACCTCACACTTAATTTGTTGAATCCCATCCGCCACTTCTGAGCCCAGATTTGCATCCTATCAATGTCCCGTTGTAAACTCATACAGACCGCCACACTAACCACTGCACCCCCAACATTTGTGTCATCAGCAAATCTATTAACCCCTCCCTCCACTTCCTCATCCAGGTCATTTATAAAAATCGCAAAGAGTAGTTGTTCTAGAACAGATCCCTGAGGCACATTACTGGTCACGGGCCCCCATGCAGAACATGACCCGTGTACAATTACGCTTTGCCTTCTGTGGGCAAGCCAGCTCTGGATCCACAATCCAAATATCCTTTGGATCCCATGGATCCCATGCCTCCTTATTCTGTCCATAAGGCTTGCAAGGGGTACCTTATCAAATTTCTTGTTAAAATCCATATACACTACATCGACGGCTCTACCTTCAACAATATTCACAGTTACATCCCCAAAATATTTAATCAGGCTCGTAAGGCAAGACATGCTTTTGACAAAGCCATGCTGACTATTCCTAATCATATTATTCCTGTCCAAATGTTCAGAAATCCTATCTCTCTGTCACGGTCCGGATCGGGGTCCCTTTAAATTTACCTTGTTTATGTTACGATCTGGACCGTTGATTCCCTGTTTTCCCGTGTCCCTTGGCTTTGGTGATTAGAGGCAATTAACGCTTGGCTGAACCGATAGTTTATAGTCTCCGGCTTTCAGCCGTTCAGCACGGGAGCGTCTGCAAAGTTACGGCGTGCCAGTGACATCTGGCCGGAGCAAGCCTTGTCTCCGCCCGAAGCGAGTGCCCGTAACTTGCCTCTCCTCACCGGAGCAACCCTGTCCAGTTACCTCGCCAAAGCGAGCCTGCAAAGTTTCCTCACCGAGGTAGGTCCGTCAGTTAACCCGCCGGTGGGAATCAAGAACCGCTGTCTATTGTTCCCGGGCCGAGTCGAGAGCTGGCCACTACCCGGAGGCTCCAAGTCAAGTCCTGGCTCCGGCGGTATTCTAGTACCAAGTCAAGTCCTGTTTCTGGAGGCATTCAAGCCACTAGTCAAGTCCTTAACTCGCGGCATTCAGGCCACAAGTCAAGTCCTTTCCCTGGCGGCATTCAAGCACCAAGTCAAGTCCTGGCCCTGGCAGCTTCCTAGTTCTGAGTCAAGTCCTGGCCCTGGCGGTCTGTGATTCCTGTCCCACCTCCTTGTCTGAATACCTACTCTGCCCCTCTCGCCTCCAGCCCTCGTCTGCAGCCCGTGCCCGCACTTCGGTCTAGTTCCATCGCAGGAGCTAGATAGGTGCTGTCTGGTGTTCATTTGTGTTGGTCTTGTCTTGTCTTGTCCTCGCCTCCGTGGGGTAAGTCTGGCCGTCTTGTCGTTGCCCCGTGGGGAGTCATGTCTTGTCCTGTCCTCGCCTCTGTGGGGTAAGTCAGGCCGTCTTGCCGTTGCCCCGCGGAGGGTCATGAGTCCCGGCCCTATGTCCTGTACCGAAGGTAGGGTTCCGACTCTGTGTTCTGTGTATGTGTCCATGGTTCCATGTACCTGCACCCCGAGACCGAGGCTCTGTGTTCCCATGTTCCTCCTCTCCCTAGCCCATGTCATGTCCTTGCCTGGTTCTGGGGTCCGAGTCTGAGGCAGGATCCAGGTACCGGGTCCTTGCCCAGTCTCTGGCTCGGAGTCCATACCCTAGCCTCTTCATGTCTCCTCTAGTTCTGGTAGCCGATTCCGAGTCCAAGCCCAGACCCTTGGTCCCAGCCTAGTCGTAGTCCTGAGGCCTTGTCCAGTTCGCTCTTTCCTGCTCCTGCCTTGCTCTCCTGGTATCGAACAATAAACTAAATCTAAGTAACCTCACAAGATGTGTCTTGCATTTGGGTCCACCCTTGCTCCCAAAGCCCCTGCCTTTGTGACACTCTCAGGATCTTCTCCACCAACTTACCAACCTCTGACGTAAGACTCGCTGGCCTATAATTTCCTGGGCTATCCCAACTCCCTTTGTTGAATAAGGGAACGACACCTGCAACCATCCTATGCTCTGAAAAACTCCCGTCTTGACTGATGATTCAAGGATATTCATCAGAGTCTCAGCAAACTCCTCCCTCGCTTTCCACAGTAGCCTGGGGTACATCCCGTACGGTGTCGGTGACCTATCCAACTATATGCTTTCCAAAAGCTCCAGCTCTGTCTTAACGGGGACGATGGGAGCGGATCCAAATGCAAGACATCAACACTGAAGTACTTAGAACAGGACTTGGTGTGTCAAGCAAGCAAGGGAAGTGGGGAAGAAACGATGCTGGACATGACACAGGCCCTAGACGAGGCTAGGATAGAGGGTCTGGTCTCGGACATAGAAACATAGAAACAAAGAAAATAGGTGCAGGAGTAGGCCATTCAGCCCTTCGTGCCTGTACCACCATTCAGTATGATCATGGCTGATCATCCAACTCAAAACTCTGTACCAGCCTTCCCTCCATACCCCCTGATCCCTGTAGATAAAAGGGCCATATCTAACTCCATCTTAAATATAGCCAATGAACTGACCTCAACTGTTTCCTGTGGCAGAGAATTCCACAGATTCGCACTCTCTGTGTGAAGAAGTTTTTTTTTTTTTCTCTCATCTCGGTCCTAAAAGGCTTCCCCTATGTCCTTAAACTGTGACCCCTCGTTGTGGACTTCCCCAACATCGGGAACAATCTTTCTGCATCTAGCCTGTCCAATCTCTTTAGAATTTTATACGTTTCAATCAGATCCCCCCCTCAATCTTCTAAATTCCAGCGAATATAAGCCTAGTCGATCCAGTCTTTCCGCATATGAAAGTCCTGCCATCCCAGGAGTCAATCGGGTGAACCTTCTCTGTACTCCCTCTATGGCAAGGATGTTTTTCCTCAGATTAGGGGATCAAAACTGCACACAATACTCCAAGTGTGGTCTCACTAAGGCCTTGTACAACTGTAGTAGTACTTTCCTCCTCCTGTACACGAATCTTCTTACTATGAATGACAGCATACCACTCGCCTTTTTCACCGGCTGCTGTACCTGCATGCCCACTTTCAATGACTGGTGTACAATGACACCCAGGTCTCGTTGCACCTCCCCTTTTCTCAATCGTCCGCAAACTTGGGGATACTACATGTAATTCCCTCGTCTAAATCATTAATATATATTATAAACAACTGGGGTCCCAGCACTGAGCCTTGCGGTACCCCACTAGTCACTGCCTGCCATTCTGAAAAGGTCCCGTTTATTCCCACTATTTGCTTCCTCTCTGCCAACCAATTCTCTATCGACATCAATACCATACCCCCAATACCATGAGCTTTAAGTTTGCACACTAATCTTCTGTGTGGGACCTTGTCAAAAGACTTTTGAAAACCTAAATTTACCACATCGACTGGTTCTCCCCTATCCACTCTACTACTTACATCTTCAAAAAATTCTATGAGATTCGTTATGCATGATTTCCCTTTCACAAATCCATGCTATCTTTGTCCAGTCATTTCACTGCTTTCCAAATGTGCTGTTATCACATTTTTGATAATTGATTCTAAAATCTTCCCCATCACCGATGTCAGGCTAGCCAGTCTATCATTCCCTGGTTTCTCTCTCCCTCCTTTTTTTTAAAAAGCGGGGTACATTAGCACCCCCCCCCCTCCAATCCTCAGGAACTAATCCAGAATCTAAGGATTTTTGAAAAATTATCACTGATGCATCCACTATTTCTTGGGCTACTTCCTTAAGCACTCTGGGATGCAGACCATCTGGCCCTAGGGATTTATCTGCCTTTAATCTCTTCAATTTACTTAACACCACTTCCCTACTAATATATATTTCCCTCAGTTCATCCACCTCACCAGACCCTCGCTTGAGATAATCTGCTCAGCAAATATTTCATTGTGTTGTCCGTATACTGCTTTATATTCAATTATGTTGCACACATTTATCAATAATCCACAACAGGTTCGTGAAATATCATGGAACTCCGAACATTTGCTAACGCGTTACTGGCAGTCGATGGTTTGAACGTGGCCCCTAACTCAGTCAATCGTTCATATACAAATATGGACAATGAATTGGTAGAATGTTCACGGGCTGTTTCAGCAGAATATTTTCAAATCCAGTGCAACTGCTACAAGACCAAAAATACAGAAACACGATCATCCCATTATTATTTTTTCCAAACCGTTGGTAGTACGCTCCCTGAAATGAGCGAGGTCCTCAATGAATAGTTCTCCTCCGTGTTCACCAATAAGAGGGAACTTGATGATGGTGAGGACAATATCAGTGAAGTTGATGTTCTGGAGTATGTTGATAATAAGGGATAGGGGTTGTCAGAGTTATTAAAATACATTAGCACGGATAAGTTCCCGGGGCCTGACGGAATATTCCCCAGGCTGCTCCACGAGGCGAGGGAAGAGATTGCTGAGCCTCTGGCTAGGATCTTTATGTCCTCGTTGTCCATGGGAATGGTACCGGAGGATTGGAGAGAGGCGAATGTTGACACCTCGTTCAAAAAAAGATAGTAGGGATAGTCCGAGTAATTATAGACCAGTGAGCCTTACGTCTGTCGTGGGAAAGCTATTGGAAACGATTCTTAGAGATAGGATCTCTGGGCATTTAGAGAATCATGGTCTGATCAGGGACAGTCAGCATAGCTTTGTGAAGGGCAGATCGTGTATAACAAGCCTGATAGTGTTCTTTGAGGAGGTGACCAGGCATATGGATGAGGGTAGTGTAGTGGATGTGATCTATATGGATTTTAGTAAGGCATTTGACAAGGTTCCACACGGTAGGCTTATTCAGAAAGTTAGAAGGCATGGGATCCAGGGAAGTTTGGCCAGGTGGATTCAAAATTGGCTTGTCTGCAGAAGGCAGAGGGTCGTGGTGGAGGGAGTACATTCAGATTGGAGGATTGTGAATAGTGGTGTCCCACACGGATCTATTCTGGTAGCTCTACTTTTCGTGATTTTTATTAACAACCTGGATGTGGAGGTAGAAGGCAGGGTTGGCAAGTTTGCAGACGACACAAAGGTTAGTGGTGTTGTAGATAGTGTACAGGATATTCAAAGATTGCATAGAGACATTGATAGGATGCAGAAGTAGGCTGAGAAGTGGCAGATGGAGTTCAACCCGGAGAAGTGTGAGGTGGTACACTTTGGAAGGACAAACTCCAAGGCAGAGTACAAAGTAAATGGCAGAATACTTGGTAGTGTGGAGGAGCAGAGGGATCTCAGGGTACATGTCCACAGATCACTGGAAGTTGTCTCATGGGTAGATAGGGTAGTTAAAAAAGTTTATGAGGTGTTAGCTTTCATAAGTCGAGGGATAGAGTTTAAGAGTCGCGATGTAATGATGCAGCTCTATAAAACTCTAGTTAGGCCACACTTGGAGTACTGTGTCCAGTTCTGGTCGCCTCACTATAGGAAGGATATGGAAGCATTGGAAATGGTACAGAAGAGATTTACCAGGATGACGCCTGGTTTAGAGTGTATGCATTATGATCAGAGATTAGGTGAGCTAGGGCTTTACTCTTTGGGAGAACGAGGATGAGAGGACACATCATAGAGGTGTAAAAGATAATAAGAGGAACAGACAGAATGGATAGCCAGCACCTCTTCCCCAGGGCACCACTGCCCAATACAAGAGGACATTGCTTTAAGATAAGGGGTGGGAAGTTCAAGGGGGATATTAGAGGAAGGTATTTTTTTTCTCAGAGAGTGGTGCGTGAAATGCTCTGCCTGAGTCAGTGGTCGAAGCACAGATACCGGTGAAGTTTAATAGACTACTAGACAGGTATATGCAGGAATTTAAGGTGGGGGCTTATATGTGAGGCAGGGTTTGAGGGTCGGCACAACATTGTGGGCCGAAAAGCCTGTACTGTGCTGTACAATGCTATGCCTATGTCTATATCGATACTTTTATAAAGAAGGCATGATAGCAACTATACTTCATTACAGTTTGAAGAGATTTGTTATGTCCACAAGTACACTCAAAAAACGTCAATTGATGTACCGTGGAGAGCATTCTGACAGGCTGCTTCACTGTCTGGTATGGGGGGCTATTGTACAGGACCGAACGAAGCTGCAGAGGGTTGTACATTTACTCAGCTGCATATTGGGTAGAAGCCTACTAAATACCCAAGGAGCAGTGTCTCAGAAAGGCAGCATCCATTTTTAAGGACCTTCAGCACCCAAGGCATGCCCCTTTCTCACTGTTACCATCAGGTCGGAGATAAAGAAACCTGAAGGCACACACTCAGTGATTCATTAATAGCTTCTTCCTCTCTGTCATCCGATTCCTAAATTAGCATTGAACCCCTGGACATCATCTGACTTGTTCTGATATATAGTATTTAAGTTTTTTGCACAATTTCTCATATATTCAATATATGTATACTGAGGTTTATTGATTGATTGATTATTCCTTTTTTATTCTATATTATGTTTTGCATTAAACTGCGACTACTAATTAACAAATTTCACGTCACATGCCGTTGATAATAACCCTGATTCTGATTCGTCCACCTGCAGGTTCAGACTTACCCTTCATAATAACCACTGGAAACCCTCCAGAATTATAATCGGTAAATCTATCTCAATGAAACCCCACTAATCTCGCTAGGGTCATTTTCCCACTAACATCTCAAATATGTCCCCTCCCTGGTGGACCATTTACATGCTGTTTCTGTAAACCATCATAGATACACCTGACAAATAATGCCCCATCCAAGCCTCAGGTGGTAAGGAAGTGCAAGTCATTCTGGAGAGATGATTCACCAACTAGTGTATTCTATTGTTTTACATCAGTCAATAACCTGCTGACATGTCCATTCCCCTCTCTTACTGGCTATTGTGACGCCTACAGTATTACACTTTCTTATTCCTGAGTCCCTCCACATTGTCTTACTGTTTGAGCTTCCGGGATGACTTCGAGCTGGTGACATTCTGCCTGATCAGCAGTGCGGCTCCTCAACCTCTTTTATCTCCCTCTGGACTCTCGGAATCATCTAAATCCTGGAATGTTTAGATAGCAGTCCTGACCTTCTCTCAACTAGATCTCTGCAACGGATGAATCACCGTGCCGTGTATAAATGCAGGATCTGGGTATGTCTGCCTTAACAGTTTTCCCCCTACACTGAAATAAACTCACTTTTGCTGTTCGGTGCCACTGTGCTCATTATGGTGACCCCATCTTGACTTCCTTTAGGTTTCCTTTGCCTCATCTCTACCTTCCACCAATGCAACCTACTCACCTGTAGCTCTGGACACCAACCCCCATCCAGATGCCACATGATCAAAATCATCAGGGTGGCTCCAGGAAGATTCTTTGTGAGAATATGATTTACCCTACAGTGCAACCCATCCTTCCTATACGGGAGAGCCCAATGATGAGTGCTCCTGCTGCCTTCCCTCCTGCCCCAGATTGTGAGCCACACGTTTAAGTGCAGTAGCATATGATCACTTCCGTCGCAAGCATGTGACATCGAAAGTAATCCTGAAATCACCACCCCAGAGTTTTTTTTTCAATTTTTTAACTCACTGCTCACCTCCTTAACTTTTGCTTCTGGGAACTTGTCTCTCTGTTGTTAGTTCTAATAAGGACCATGACTTCTGGCTGCTTATCCTACCCTTTAACAATGGTCTGTACCGTTTCACAGACATCCTTGGTCATAGCATGATGAAGGTAACGCACTTTCCTGCAATCTCACTCATTACCACAGATGTTCCTGTCTGTATCTCCTCGGCTAAAGAGTTTGCTGCATGTGATTCATATCTATCTATTTCCTGTATGTTCAGGAACTTATCTGATAGCCTCTTTGTAAGGAAAATTGTGTTATAATTCATTCAGTATTCATTTTGATTCAGCTCAGTTTGTTTACATATGCATTCGCAGAGAAAGGAGACTGCACACGTGTTAAAACAAGACACTTTATTAGAACTCGCACGGTTTTTGTACAGAAAGAAACACAAGTGTCTACAATACTAGGAATACATGAGTCAAAATAATGCCGATCATCCACCACACACACAGTCCGATCTCAGTGTTCGAGGGAAACAGAGATCCGACAATGTCATGCAGCCTGTTCTGTCCCTCCCCTTCTCCTTCTCCCTCTCTGTCTCTCCCTTTCTCCATCGCGATGTCTCATTACCTCTCTCCCACTCGCGATTACTCCTTCTCACGCTCATCCTCGCTCACGCCCTGTCCCTCCTGCGCTCTCCCTTGCACCCTCTTACTCGCAATGTCTCATTCGCTCACTATCCTTTGCGCCCTCAGCCCTCGGGCTGTCTCCTTCTCCCGCTCCCTCCATCCCAGTCTCATTCGCTCTCTCTCTCTCTCTCACTCTGTCTCTCCCGCCCTCCCTCCCACTCCTCTCTCCGAACGCGATGTCTGCTTCTCTCGCTTGCGCTCGCGCTCACCCCTGTGCACGCTCTCACCCTCGTGCTCTCTTTCACGCTCGCTCCCTCAGGCTGTCTACCTCGCGCGCTCTTCCCCGCGCCCCCATTCTTGCCAGGTCTCATTCACTTTCTCTCCTTCCCATCGTCAAACCTGGCGCTGTCTCCTTCTCACGCTCACTCCTTCACGATCTCTCCCTCTCCCTCTCCCGCACACAGAGCTACGAGTGAAGGTAATGGTAATTTGTCTTCAATTGTAAAAAAAAAAAAATCTGTTACATAGCGATAGTTCAAGGTGGCAATGAGAAGGGACAACTCTAGGTAGAGAAGGAGGAGAAAAGAGGGTGAAGGAAAAGACGGGCTGTGACGGAAGCACGAGTGGTTGATACAGTCGAAAATATTATCCAAGATCAGGCAGTTTTGTCAGAACCTGGAAGCAGGGGCAACAGGTTCGCCTCGAGCTTAATTTAAACATGGCGGGACGTGAGGTGTAAAGGGGATTTCTCTGGGAATGTGAAGCCAGCGATGCCATCGGGATCAGCTTTAAACAGCTGTCTTGTCAAACTAAGCAACACACACATAACAGAAAGGAGTAAACAGTTGTCAGGTTTCTGATGAAGGGTGACGGCCCGAAACGTCGACTATTTACTCTTTTCCATAGATGCTGCCAGACCTGCTGAGTTCCTGCAGCATTTTCTGTGAGAAACGTCAGCAGGGTCTGATTTTGTGTTTGTTGTCTTGAATTGCGACCACCTGCAGATTTTCTCGTATTTGTTTTGTACCTCTGTTCATCACATTGTTACCATTTACCCACAAGTGGGGAGCTAGAATAGGAAGTATGAAGGCAGCTAAGTTGTAATACTTTACAGCATTTATTTCTAACGTTTCATGAGTTTCAAAATCAGATTCCGTGGGTATTTCACCGCATTCTTTAGTTCCTCTCGGAATTTGCTCTGAGTCAGGACGTAAATACACGTGTTGGTGCAGGAACTGAGAACCTGCAGCATTGTCGATGTTTGGTATGTGAGGTAACGAGGATCCGTGACAGAACGAACATAACAGTTTGTAACCCGTCTATAGATAGAGAATACCACCTGTGTTCCCCACGACAATATGAAACTACCGGTGATACTGAAAAGCAAAACGATGGATTTGCGTCGGTTCTCCATCTCCCGGTCCTTGTCATTCTCTCCACTCTTTTGTCCCCGGAGCCCCCTGCGGGCTCGACTGGCCGCTAGAATCCGCCTGCCAGTCAGAATATTGAACAGTAACATCAGAATGAAAGGGGCGCAAGGGTAGACAATGCGGTGAAAAATCTCAAATGCGGCCCATGAGGGAGAGTTTGTGAAGCTCGGTGTTAAAACACAATACCAGGAAACACCATCAATTATTTTTCCAGCCCCGTACACTAAGCCCCAGGGGACAGTCTCCAAACAGGCCAGCACACTCACTGTCCCGATAACCACAGCCGCCGTTCTCTCGGTGCAATATTTTGTTTTCAGCTTCTCACAGCAAATAGCCACAAATCGATCGACGGTGAAAGCCACAGTCAGCCAGACTGAGGTCGCAGTGCTCGCAAACATCAACCACGTGACGGGTCTGCATACAGCAGTAATGAGCAGGAATGATCGGGGAAAATAAATCTCAGCAGTCCACTTCAGCAGTGGATTCGAAATAACGACCAGGAGATCGGCCGCTGCCATTCGCACAAGGTAGAGAGTGATACATTTGGAGAGACCGCACTTTCCTCGGGACAGGATCACAATTGCCACCAAGTTCGCTGGAAGAGAGACAGGGAACAGCAGTTTGAGAAATTCCAAACAGAATCCAATTCTGCAGTTCCACTTAATATTTGAATTTAGTGGTGGGAGGGACGAGAGAGGCTACAAGTTGAGAAAATACTGATTAGAAGCCAGTGCAGCAGGTTCAGGGGATCCTGTGATATTGCCACTTAATTGTTGGATTTAGCATGGGAGGGTCGAGTGAGGGCAAAGATCTGGCGGAGACAAGGAAGGAGTTTACATAGTAAAATAACTTGAATGCGGATTACTTACTGTGACCGAAATGTGAAATGTCAGCAGAAAGCTAAAAATGAGTAACTACCTCCTCAGAGTCAATACTGGATGGAACATTTTCTACCGGTGCCTTCCGCGTCTCGTTCGGACGCTGATGGCGGGATTCCTCCATTGGACAATCATGGCGATCACTGTCAGCGACAGAACTGCCGACGGACGAAACAAAAACAGGAAAAGCTGGAAACGCTAATTCGGCTAAAACAGAATATGTGGTAAAACAGTTAAAACATTTCCCCACAGAACTGTCCTCAGATAGACCCCAGACACGTGTGTTAACTGCTTTCTCGTTCTGTACAAGCTGCTTGGGGTTTCGTGTTTATTGTGTTGTCCATCAACTGCTTTATATTCAGTTATATTGCACACAGTTATTAAAAATCCACAACAGGCTCGTGAAACGTCATGGAACTCCTGACATTTTCTAACGCGTTACTGCCAGTCGATGGATCGAGCACCGCACCTAACTCTGTCAATCGCTCATATACAAATACGGACAATCAATTGGTAGAATGTCCGCGGGCTGTTTCAACACAATATTTGCAAATGCGGCGCAGCTGCTACAAGACCAAAAATACAGAAACACGAACATCCCATTATTGATCCCAAACCGTTGGTAGACCGCTGCCTGACCCACTCAGTTCCACAGATGTTGGCAGAATCCCTCAATTCCTGTAGCCGTTTATTTTAGATCCAGATCCCACAATCCATATTCCCGGTGTTTCCATTCCAACCCTGAAATGTGGAATACTGGGACTGGAATGTGGCAGTGAAAGGAACAATCACAGCACTGGGAATAAACATTATTTCCCACCAACAGCAGCTGCCACTGCGACTTACCGGGTATTCCAAAGGCTGAAATAATAGGATAGTAAATGTTTCGTATCCGCCAGATGGCTGGATACACCATTTCATGAGAATCTGTGGTTACTGTTGCTCCTGAATTCACAGCTCCGGCAGACACTGAGCTGAAGCTTCACATCAACCCTGACTTATAGAGAGGCTCAGGCTCCAGAGATACGGTTATACTCCTCACTAACTTTCTCAGTTACAGTTACTACAACAAAATTTGATTCAACACCATTGTCTCTGATGTACAGATACTGTGTACATGAAAATTCTGTGGCATTATACAGTAGTGTCTCTGGTGGAAATAGGCCGGTCTCTTTATTACAAGGACTGAATCTTGTCACGGAGCAGCAACATTTAGGGATTTCATTTTGTTGTCTATTTATTCAATATTCGACGAAGATAACGACGCTGTCCTAATCCTACCTTCTTTTTTTGTAGTTTCCCATTTTGATCTGTCACTGAGTCTCAGCTTCATCCTCGTCAATAAAGATACAATAGAGAAAAATGTCGGGATGGAAACGATCAATTGACCACGTTGCTGATGTAGAAACACGAGAAAATCTGCAGATGCTGGAAATCCAAGGGAACACACTAGAATTCTGCTGAGTTCCTCTAGCATTTTGTGTTTGGAGTTTCTGATGCAGTAGTCTTTTATACACATCTTAAATCTGACATGGTCAAAAGGTAATTGGAAAGAAATGTGTTATCGTGCAACAGAATGGGAAGACTGGTAAAATAATAAAAACAGTACTCGAATTTGGAAGAACAATAGATGCAGGATGACTAAAAGTGAACGAGAAAACGACTAGCGTGAGACAGAGACAGAGACAGAGACAGAGACAGAGACAGAGACAGAGACAGAGACAGAGACAGAGACAGAGACAGAGACAAAAAAAACAGGTAGTGTGACATTGTCGGATCTGTGGTGCCCTCCAAAACTGAGATCGGTTTGTTAAATGGATGATCCGTATTATTTTGATTTTTGTACTGCGGGGTACAAAATGAATACTCTGTATTCATCGATGTTCACGCAGGAGAAGGCCCTGGAGGAAAGCGAGATCGGGAAGCGGGTATGGTGACATTCTCAGACGTGTTGATCCTAAGGAGGAGGTGTTGTTAGGTCTCTCAAAGTGTATTAAGGTGGGTAATACTTTGGGGGAATTAGTCCACTGGAGGACACTGACCACATGCGGGCAAACATACAGATCGAACTGACACAATGGTCAACACAAACACAGTGAGCTGAGGGGACTGTTCCTGTGCTGCTCTGCTCACTGTAAATTGTTCAATGATTTGAGAAGAATGGACAAAGAATCAAAGGAGCATGTAATGAAATTCTTATTTTTACACTGACTGTGGTTCTCATCTGGGACACACTGCCTGCAGGGGTGATGGGAATAGCCAATTAAACTGTTCGTATTGGAACTGGACAGGTCCTTCCGGGGAAATAACCCGCTGAGCTGTGGGAATAGATTTGGGAATGGGACAGTGGGAAAGCTGAACTATAGACTTGATGCTCTATAGTATAGAATTGATGGGTTGAATGTTCTAGGGCATCCCCCAATGATCCTGTGTCCAATAATGATCTGAAACACTCAGTCTTGCTTCCAGAAACATCTAATTTACCTGGGTGTACAAGGTATTTCTTTCTGTATTAATGGGGCACTCTGTAAAAACACTGGCACTGCATTCCAAGCACACTGAGCTTCCAGAGAAAAACACTGATCAGTGAGAGTACGGAGCAGTACACGACTCTAATATAAGGACAGAGATTTATGAAAATATATTACTATTGATCCAGAGCAGGGCAGAATAGAAGAACAGACATCACAACAACCCCAGCACTGCTTTTTGGTGACACAGATTTCAAGCACCTGCCCATTGATTCTACAGATATAGACATGAAAAACCCAGATTGTACTGTAAATTCACAGCCGAACACAGACCATAGTTATCCCGTTGTGTACACCAGCCACCTGCAAAACTGCAAGAACACTGACCTGCACAAAGCAGCTCTGGACTGCACGAACACTGCCCGCTTTAGCTCCAGCAGGGAGGCGGACAAGTGGAAACCAAAAATGTTTGCAGGAACAGACTGCTGCAGCTCAGCATGGTGAGGAAGGCCAGGCTGAATCTTTGGTATAAAAATGTCCTGCATAAGAGACTGTCCAAGAACAGTCAGTAGTGGACTACAGGGACAAAGAACTTCACAATATCTAGACATTCACTTCCACGATACAGACCAATAAAACTCTCAGCACTGTGCAGTGAGAGCACGGACATGTACACACCCAGCACTCCACCGTTAAACTCTCGTACTATCCCAGCACTTCAAGGACAGATGCCCGTACAAGCCTAATAATGGACTGCAATTCATGGACTCTATCAACCCCCTCCCTCCCAGTGGGCATCTTTCAGGATGGAACGGAGAATTGATAAAGTGGCATCTTGAGATGCTGTGTGTTTCCATTTCCAACTATTTTTAAAATGCCAGCAGGAAAAACTGTAACAGAAATGTATGCAGGCTATTGGAAAGATGTAATAGCGACAGAGTAGTGTGTGATTATAATTTCCCCAATATTGACTGGAATTCATTGTGTGGAAGTTTTGAGGAGCAGAATTTGCTGGCATCCTGGAACGATTTACCGGCATTTACAGCCAATATTCCCCAGTTTCAGCAGATTTACTATGTTGTGTAAAACTTAGACAAACTTCTGTAGGTGTATAGTGGAGAATATCCTGACTGGATACATCATGGTCTGGTATGGAGGAACCAATGACATTGAAAGGAATAGGAAATGAAAAATCAAGATGTGAATACTGTTGTTTTCAGGTTCCTCCGAGATTTGCTAACAAACCAAGATACAAATGGACAGTCATCGTTTGGTTTTGCCGAATCGTTTCCAGCCGGGTGGGTCCAGCCGTTTGCCATTGCTCCGAGTGGGGAATTCTCTCTCCGTGTCCAGCTGAGTGATTGCCGGCCGTTTGCCGCTTCATAAGCTACTCCGTACCCAGACTAGAACTACCTGTTGTTCTTTGGTTTCGGCTTCTCGTATCTAGCTGAGGTCCGGCCATTTGCGGCTACTCCGAGTTGGGTATTCTACCTCTTCGTTGTCCAAGTCCAAGTCCAGGCTCTGTGTTCCAGTTCACGTCCAAGTCCAAGATCTGTGTTCCAGTCCAAGTCCAAGTCCAGGCTCTGTGTTCCAGTCCAAGTCCAAGTCCAGGCTCCGTGTCCAAATCCGACTCCAAGTCCCGGTTCCGTGTCCAAGTTTCTAGTCATGGCTCCGTGTTCAAGTTTCTTGTCGCAGCTCCCTGAACAGGTTCCGAGTCCCAGCTCCGTGTCCATGTAAGCATCTAATCCACTCTTCCATTTTGTCCTGGCAACTATTAACAAAAAACACACTTCCGGTAATGCTACTTACGTGTCCGTGTCCTGCTGTTAGGTCCGCTTTCCAATCGTCGCACACATTGGAACAGAAAGCTTGTAATCTGTGTGAGAGAGAAGATAGGTAGGTGATAGAGAAAGGATGCGCTGAGATCGATGTTTCGAGATGTGTCTATTTTAATGCAAGGAGTATCTTGAACAAATCTAGTGAGCTTAGATCGTGGATCAGTACTTGGAGCTATGATGTTGTGGACATTACAGACACTTGTACGGCTCAGGGGCAGCAATGCTGCTTGAAGTGATATATTCCAAATAAGAAGAAATTTTCAGTTGGAAGACGGACACTACCATGGCTGACAAGTGAAATCAAAGCCAAAGTAAAAGCAAGGAGAGCATACAAGGAAGCCAGAGCTGACGTGAAGGTAGAGGATTGGGAGCTTTTGAAAACTTGCAAAGGGAAACTAAGAAGGTCATTCGGAAGGAAAAGGAATAACGCGAGGCAGCTAGTGACGAATAAAAAGGAAGATACTAAAAGCAATTTTTAGGAATATAAAGGGTAAAAGAGAGTCGAGGGTAAATATAGGACGAATACAAAATGACGCTGGAGATACTGTAATGACAGATGCAGAGATGGCAGAGAAACTGAATGTTTATTTTGCATAAGTCTTCACAGTGGAAGTGTACCGGACATTCAAGAGTGTCAGTGAAGTGAAGTTTTGCTGTGAAAATTACGACAGAGAAAGGTGCTCAGGAGATTTAATGTCTGAGGGCGGATGAATCTCCTGGACCTGATCAAATGCACCCTCGGGTTCTGAAGGAAGTAGCTGGAGAGATTGCAGAGGCATTAACGATGATCATACAAGAATCGATAGATTCTGGCATTGTATGAGATGACTGCACAATTGCAATTGCAAATTAAAAAGGCAGAGAGTCATCAGGAAGGAATCAATAGACCTGTTGTCCTGACATCAGTGCTTGGGAAGCTGTTGGAATCTATTGTTAGGAATGAGCTTACGGAATACCTGGAGCGACATCACAAGGTAGGACAAAGCCAGTATGGTTTCCTGAAAGGTACATCCTGACTGAAACGTACTGCAATCCGTTGAAGAAATTATAAGCAGGGTGGACAACGGGGATGTAGTAGACGTGGTGCACTTGGGTTTCCAAAAGGCCTTTGATAAGGTGCCGCACATGAAGCGCTTAGCAAGCTAAGAGCCCATGGAACTATAGGGAACTTACTTGATTGGGCGTAGCATTGGCTGGTCGGCATAAAACAGAGTGAGAATAAAGGGATCTTATTCAATTTCGCTGTCGGTTACCATTGGAATTTCACCGGGGTCGGTGATGGGACCACTGCTTTTTACGACGTAATTGAATGATTTATACTACGGAATAAATAGATTTGTGGCTAAATTTGCCGATGATACAAAAAGAGGTGCAGGAACGGGTAACGTTGAGGAAACAGAGCCTCCAGAGAGACTTGGATAGTTTAGGGAAATAGACAAAATCGTGGCAAATGAAGGAAAATTTTGGAAAGTGTATGGTCATGCACTTGAAGAAATAAACGGGCAGACTATTATTTAGATCGGTAGAGAATTCAAAATGCAGAGATGCAAAGGGACTTGGGAGTCCTTGTGTTAAATGACCTAAAGGTTAACTTCCAGGTTAAATCGGTTGTGAAGAACGCGAATGCAATGTTGCCATTCATTTCCAGAGGTATGGAATACAAGAGCAGGGATGTGATGGTGAGGATCTATAAGGCACTCGTGAGACCAGACTTGGGGTATTATATGTAGTTTTGTGCTCCTTATTTGAGAAATAATATATTGACATTGGAAATGGCTCAGAGAAGATTCACGAAAATGATTCCAGGAATGAAAGGGTTACCGTATGAGCAACGTCTGGAAGCGCTTGAGCTGTATTCCCCAGCGTTCAGAAGAGGGGGAGGGGTTGCGTGGGATCTTATAGAAACATTTTGAATGTTAACAGGCCTGAAGACATTAGATATGGCAAAGTTGTTTTCCAATTTTCCATAATAGTCGATTCTAGGGCAAGAGGGCACGACTTCGGGATTGAAGGTGTCCTTTAAGACATGAGATTCCTTTAGTCAGAGGGTGGTACGTCTGTGGAATTTGTTGCCTCTAGCGGCTGTGGATGACAAGTCAGTGGGTGTATTCAAGGCAGATATAGATAAGCTCTTGATTAGCCAGGGCATCAAAGGGTATAGGATGAAAGCAGGGGAGTGGGGATGACAGGAAGAATTGGATCAGCCAATGATTGAATGGCAGAGCAGACTCGATGTACCGAATAGCAATGCTTACCATTTTATATCTTATGGTCTTATTGTCTTAAGTTGTTAGACTGACAGGCTTCAGATGTTTCAGAAAGGACAAGCAGGGAGGCAAAACTGGTCAGATCGAGGCACTGCTGATCAGAGACAGCATCACGGCTGCAGAAAAGGAGGAAGTGATGGAGGGCTTGTCTACTGAGTCTCCGTGGGTGGACAATAGGAACAGGAAGGGGTTAATAACTCTACTGAGTGTTTTTTTTTTTAATATATAGATCATCCAATAGTAACAGGGACATGGAGGAGCAGATAGGGAGACAAATTCTGGAAAGGTGTAACAAATAATGGTTGACGTGGTGGGAGATTTTAATTTGCCCAATATTGATTGGCATATCCCTGGTGCTAGGTGTTAAGATGGGGTAGAGTTTAAGATGTTCAGGAAGGTTACCTGTCACAATATATAGATAAGCCTACCAGAGGAGTGGCTGCACTTGATCTGCTGTTGGTAAATGAACCTGGTCAGGTGTCAGGTATCTCAGTGGGCAGTGCTGGGAGCAAGGGTGGACCAAACTGCAAGACTCAAACACATCATGTGAGGTTAACTTATATTAAGTTTATTGCTCGGTGCAAAGCAGAAGCAGGAATAGTGCACTGGACAAGGAATCAGGCCTGAGACAAGGCTGGGAATAAGGGTCTGGGCTAGGAGTCGGAATCACGGACCGCCAGGGCCAGGACTCGGGGACTTGGAGCCTCCGGAGCCAGGACTCGGGGACTTGGAGCCTCCGGAGCCAGGACTCGGGGACTTGGAGCCTCCGGAGCCAGGACTCGGGGACTTGGAGCCTCCGGAGCCAGGACTCGGGGACTTGGAGCCTCCGGAGCCAGGACATAAAACACTGAGCCGGGAATCCTCTATAGACACATGACGGACTCGGGGCCCTTCTTGACACAGTGACCCAGTATTCCTTGGTACAAGGCCGGGATCGCTTTTAGACGTACGACATGGATACAGAGACCACACAACAATGGACAGAACTATAACTGGGCTCAAGTCCGCTCCAAGCCGCTGCGAGCTCATGACTCACCACAGCGGGTTAACTTTGACTGATCCGTACTGACAAGGGAAGGCGGCTTGCTGGCATTTGCTCCGGGAGGAGACTAGGCTTGCTCCGGCCAGATGACATGGGCTCGCAGTACCTTTGCTGACGTTGCAAACGCTGTCGCGCCGAACGGCTGAAAGCCGGAGACTATAAACTGCCGGTTCAGCCGAGTGTAAATTGCCTCCAATCACCAAGCCCGAGGGATACGGGAAAACAGGGAACCAAAGGGAAACAGGGAGTCAACGGTCCGGATCGTAACATAAACAAAGTAATTTTAAAGGGACGCCGATCGGGACCATGACAGTAGGAGTGCATTTTTGAGGCAGTGATTACAATTTTATCTCCTTTACCATAGCATTGAAGAGGAATAGGAACAGACAAGTAACAAAAGCATTTAACTGGTGTAAGAGGGAAATATGAAGCTATTAGGCAGAGACTTGGAAGGAACAGAGTTCTCAGGGAAATGCATGGCAGAAATGTGGCAAATGTTCAGGGGATATTTGCGTGGCTTTCTGCATAGATAGGTGTCAATGAGACAGAAAAGAGATGCTACGGTACAGGAACCATGGTGTACATATGATGAAAACAGTCAAGAAAGGCTTACGAATTGTTCAAAAAACTAGGTATTGATAGAGATATATAAAATGATAAGGCTAGCAGGAAGGAGCTTGAGAAATTAAATTAGGAGAGACAGAAGGGGCCACGAAAAGGCCTTGGCGAGCAGTTTAAGGAAGACCCTAAGGCAATCGACAGGTCTGTGAAGGGCGAGAGGATAAGATGTGAGAAAATAGGACCAATGAACCGTGACAATGGAAAAGTGTGTGCGGAACCAGAGGAGACAGCAGAGGTACTATTCACTATGCAAAAGGTCTTTGGCGATTGTATGGATTTCAGCAAGGCATTTGATAAGGTAGTCCATGCAAGGCTTACTAAGAAAGCAAGGAGACGTAGGATGCAAGGAGACATTGCTTTGTTGACCCAGAATTGGCTTGCCCACAGATAGAAAAAAAAATGTTGTAGACGGGTCATATTCAGAGTGGATATCAGTGACCAGCTATCTGCCTCAGAGTTCTTTTCAGGGACCCCTTCTCACCGTGATTTTTATAACTGACTTGGATGAGAAATTGAGGGATACGTTACTAAATTTGCTGATAAAACAAATGTTGCGGACATTTGGATAGTGTGGAGGGCTGTCAGAGTTTAAATCGGGACATCGCTAGGATGCAAAACAGAGCTGAAAAAGTGGCAGTTGAAGTTTAACCCATTGCCATAGTCTCCTCTGGCTATTCCCCATCTTGCTATTACCTCCTTAAATGAGCCTTAATCCCCTCGTCTGATTTTCAATCATTCCCAGTTCCTCTAATTACAACACACCCCGCCTGTATTGGAACCACTGGACTTGTCCGGAGTCCCAGCAGAATAGCATAACCTGGGACAGGTATTCAGCAAACAACGGGCTCTTTCCCTGCCCCCGCACCGCCCGTATGATTGCGCTATCTTCCTGCTGGCCGGGGCCTGATTACCTACCAGTCGTCTTTATAGCTTATCCCGACCGGAGAGAGGGGCCATGGAGAAATCCATTAGTGCGTCCCTCGCGGAGGGAATTATACGACCTTGGAGAAATCCATTAGTGCGTCCCTCGCGGAGGGAATTATACGGTAGGCGCCGGTTTCTTCTTTGTAGAGAAGGATGGGCCGGTTCGTGCCTGTATTGATTACCGAGGCCTGAACAATATAAAAGTTAAAAATAAGTACCCACTATCCCTGATTAACTTGACATTTCAACCATTTCAGGGAACCATCATCTTCTCGAAGTTGGACCTTCGTAGCGCCAACCATCTAGTCAGGATGAGGGAGGGAACCGAGTAGAAGACGGCCTTTAATACACGTCTGAGCCACATCGAATACTTGGTCATGGCATTTGGCCACACCAATGCCCCGCCGTTTTTCAAGCCCGAATCAGTGATGTGATGCGGGACTTCATTAAACGCTTCGTGTTCGGCTACCTAGATGACATCTTCATATTTTCTAGCAACCCCCAGAATCACGTTCACCATGTCCGTCTAGTCCTCCAGAGACTGTGGGAGAGCAGGTTATTTGTGGAGGCCAAGAAATGTGAGTTCCACGTCCCTTTGGTCATCTCCTGGGCAACATCATCGAGAGCGGGCTGGTGAGCGCAGCACCCGATAAGATCCGGGCGTTGGAAGAATGGCCCAGACCCACGACTCGCAATCAACTTCACCCGACTTACCTCGCCTACCAGACCTTTTTGTTGGGGTTCCGAGGCTGATTCGGCTTTCACTGACCTGAAGAGGCGGTTCAGCTCACAAGAGCCCGAGCTATTCCACCTCCCCAATATCCAATGGACTGAGCGCTTCAACACCGAATACTTTGTCCTCTTTTATTTGTCTTTTTAAGACAATATTCAGCTTGAGGAATGCAGTAAAATTTGTATCTCCTCGTCGGGGAATTGAACTCCGGTCTCCCGCGTGACAGGCGGGGATACTAACCACTATACTAACGAGGAATTGGTCGTGGTGTCGGAATATATATTATTCTGGTTTTGTAATGCGACGGCCAGGAAACGATGTGCAGCTCTTCGAGTTTGGAAGGGATTTTACTCACTTACCTCCGGTCTGTGCGAGGATGGCGACCACAACTTGACATAACAGGAACTGCATCAGAGTGACCTGATTCAGAAAGCAGTGCGAGCCACAGTCATAGACCACTGGAGACAGTCCAGGACACGAGTCTCCTGCAGAATGATCGAACGATGGTGATATAATGGTGAACATATCTGTCTTCCAGGCAATTGACGCAGGTTCCATTTCCGATGATCGTAGTTAATCGACTTTTAATATTCTTTCATCGAAACTATCAGATGTAAACGTCTCATAGAACCCGATCCGTGCGGACTTCTACAGTCCGAGGGGCCTAACCTGCCAACCCGGGTACGAATTCCCCAAATTATTTAAATCGAAGAGAGAGTGTAAAATTATTATTCACACTGGGCTGTCCAGTGGATCAAGGGCGGATTTCCTGTCTTTCACATTTTCCCGATGAACCGATCAGTGCAGCTTCCTGCTGTCACTATAAACCAGATTCTCACAGCAAACTAGGACACACCAAAACATGTCGGATGATGTGTTCACACTGAGTGTTCTCAGTCCACTCACCACTCTGTCTATTTATATCCTGAGCGATCCCTCTCTCCAATACACGATTAAATTAAACCCTTTAATGCGATTAACAAATGTAATATAGAATCACAGAATCATTCAACTCTGAAACAGGCCGTTCGGCCCGCCACGTCGATGCTGAGAGTCAGGTACCAATCTCACCAGAAAAAAAATCTCACTTGCCTTGATGATTCAGGTGCTCGTCCAGTCAATTCTCTAATATTGTTGGAATACGTGCCTCCACTAGCCACTCCGGCATCGGTTCCAGTTTCCAGCCGCCATCTGCATGAAGTTCTTCCTCTCATGCTTTCTCGGTTTACACACGGCAGGACAGTTTCCTACTATTCTGAACGGCCTCGTTAACTTGATATGATCTTCGAAGATCTCCGTCATCTCCAGCGCTCCATGGAAACGCCCGCAGTCTATCCAGCCTCGGTTTATACCGGAACTCTCCATTTCAGGCAAAATCCTTGCGAACATCACACGCATTCAACGCTCCAGTTAGTTTACAGAGTGTCCAAAGGTTTCACTTACCGAATCCGCGGTAAACTTGACAGGTCGGAGCTGGTTTCTACCGAATGGACGACCATGGGCCCAGCGCGCTCCCGCTGCGCCACTCTGCTGTTGGCTGAACGTGGTGCTGAGCTGCTCCGTTGTGGACGTTTCCCATTCTTTTCCTTCATTTTTATTTGTCGATTCTTTGCTGACGTCACATCGTTCCCCTCACGAGCTGCTGTTTGGTGATTTATTTCCTCGCGTGTCTCTCTGCCCGTGACTCTGTCTGTCATTCAGTGCTTGCTACCTCCTGCCCCGTCCTGTTATTGTCTCTGTGCTCCGACCCTTCCGGAGGCCTCGTTCACGACATGTCAGCAGTGAATGTGTTCTACGTTATTTAATGAGTCCGGTTTCAGTGGCCCTGCTGTCACACATTCAGTTACTCTTCCACTGTGTCTCTTCCGCGCGCTCTCTCTTTGCCTCTGGGTTGTTCATTGGGACAAGCATCAATGGTTCGAACACTGGACACCAGCTGAGCTGCAGCCCAGATTATCGGAGGACACTGTTATTGGGTATTTTGAACTTTACGATGTGTTCACTCACACCTAGGTGGGTTAATTTATTGTATCCAGAAGTGTCGATAACATCGCATCCCGTATATGTAATTGAATAAATAACAGAATCAAAAGGATCGCAGCAGATCGGGCTGCTGTGCTTTACTGTCCTGCTGATGTGAAAACTGGGGTCCGAAGATTTCGGCCTACTGCGGATGCTCTGGGAGCAGATCTGTTACCCAGTCTGTTTCGAGATGCTGTAAGCTTGCTTCTATTGTTTGCATGACTTTTTTTTTTCTTTCTCTTTCTCTGCGCAGTGGTTTTTAGTGTTTTTGTTTTTATTGGGTTATTCCAGTTTCTTGTTTTGTGGCTGCCTGGATGAAGGCAAATCTGAAAATAAATATGTTTTGAATAGTTGAATCATTACTCATTAATAGAATCTGCCTGTATCGCCCTCTGAGAAAGGGAGATCCAGACAACCCCGCTCGCTTGCCGGCAGTCAGGGAACCCTACCTGAGGAAGGATACCTTTAATGACCGAATGGGTGCGGCAAAGGCTCACTAGATTTGTCCAGTCAGGACACCTTAGGCATTGATCGCCGATACTCTCCAGAACAATCTAATTTCTTCACACACTCAGTGAACCCTGAGATTTGGAATTGTGAGGATGTGCGGCTCAACAGGAAAGCAGTTCAGTCCATGTTGGCGGCAGATGATCTCTCGAATGTCCAGAGTGACTCACCCGATAGAATTTCCAATGATCGCCCTGAATTCATAACAAGACCCTTGAAGCGCAATGGAATAAAGGGCCTTAATTTCCTTATTCCATAGTTTCATCACGAGACGGCGACACAAATAACACTTTGATAGAAGGAATGAAGAAATTTGAAATTACGTGGACACGGATTACTCTGAGAGGACCCGCCGCTCGCGCAGTGGAACTTGCGCAGTGAAACCTCAATGAACTTCTGGTCTGTCGCCTAATCACTCGGCCATGACAACTGCTACCACACAGCTAGTGAGGCAAAAGGACATTTTTCATGGGCTCCCATCACCATGTCCCGGGTCGATTGGGCTCAACATCAACGCTGAGGGTCAGAGAATCTGAACTGACATCCTCTCCACGTTCAATCTATCCAGGCCGCTCAATATTTGATACGTTTCCATGAGATGCTCCCTCATTTATCTGAATTCCAATGAGTAGAGGCTCAGAGCCGTCAAATGCTCCTTGTATCTTCACTGTATCATTCCGGAATCATTCTCGTGAGACTCCCCTGGGCCCACTCCAATGCCAGAGCATCCTTTATCAGAAATGGGCCCACAATTGTCTACAATTCTCCAAATGAATCTGATCAATGTCTTACAATTCATCTTCATTATAACCTTGCTTTTAGATGCTAGTCCTGGCGGAATGAATGCTAAAATTGTATTTGTCTTCCTTACCACCAACTCAACCTGCAACTTATCCTTTAGGGAATCCTGCACGAGAACTCTCCAGTACATTTTCACGTCTGATTTCTGAATTTGCTCCCCATTTGGGAAATAGTCTTTCTGTCAATGTGCCTGACCATACATTATCGTACTCTGTATCCCATCTTCCACTTAGTTGCCCATTCTCCAAGACCGTCTGCAGACTTCCCGCATCATCAATAGTACCAGCCCCACAATCTAATTTTCTATCACATGCAAAGCCATCAATTTAGTCATCCAGATCATTGACAGATAAGGTACAAGGCAGAGACCCCTCCAGAAGACACCTAGTTACCGACAAACGACTGAAAATGCCATATTAATTCCCAGACTTTACCTCCCACCCAGTCGCCAATATATTTTCGATTCTCGTATCTTTCCTGCAATACCATGAGCTCTAGTTTAGTTTAGCAACCTTTTTGCGTCACTTGACAAATGCCTTTTGAAAATCCAAGTTAACAACACCCACTGACTCTCCTTTCTCTATCTTGCCTGCTATTTCTCCAAAGAAATCCAACAGATTTGTGTGGCCAGATTTCTCTTTAAGAAAACCATGTTGGCCGGACTATTTTATCAGACGCCTGAAAGCATATCCTTACGAATGGACTACAGCATTTTCCCAACATAAAATCCATGCCAACCGGTCCGTAATATCTTGACTTTTGTAAACGTAAAAGTGTTTTTGCAATTTTCCTGTCGTCTGAACCATTCCATAATCCAGTCATTCCTGAATAATCACTATTAACGCTTCCGTGATATCGTCACCCACTTCTTTCATAAACCCGCGGTGTAGTTCATCTGGTCCAGGTGACATCCGGAATTTCTAACATACTGCTGCTATCAAGATAAAATGGCAGACGCTGAAAGCTTATTAAGTTCTTCCGCTAGGTATGTCCCCTATTACTACCTCCGATTGCAATCGTCCGAGGTTTACTCTTGTATTTTTAAACTTCCTACCTACCTGAAAAACGACTGTTTATATCCTCTTACCGTCGGCAGAAAGCCCAAAAGCCTGAAAGAACGTATCACAGGCTCATGGATAGTTTCAATCCCACTGTTTGATCCACTGATGTTATCTGTTGTTGCTTTACCTTGTGCGATCTCAATGCACTGTGCAATGATTTCATCTCCAGGGACAGTATGACCGAGAAGGTTGTCACTGTATCTCGGTACATGTGTCTAAAATATGACAGTTTAAATTCCCATCGCGGCCGCAGTAGGGAGCCCCGGCCTCCCTTCAGCGCAGCGTTTCCCAGCTGACAATGAAACAACAGAAACAAATCTGCCAGATTATTGGCCGCCAGCCTGTCGGTTAACAGCCGGACGCGCTCACCGATGCGCCGCAGAGACAAGTTTTGTGGAAAGTAGGAATAAATGGTTCATTTCTGCGTTGTAGAACATGACCAACAATCGCTGCTGGGCTGGACCCGGTTTTTCACAATCTACATGACTGGTTTGCATCAGAGAGTCACGGACAATATCAAACAGAAACTGTTGGAAGTACACCGTTGTCAGGACTCGAAGCTGCGCTAGGAAATCCCAATGGATTCCGGGTTCATCGCCAAACAATTCGGCCACGACTACACACTCCCACTGATTTCCCTTCTGGCATTTATCCAAACGGAAGAATGCTGCGCCTGCCCATTCACCTCCTCCCTCACAACATTCAGAGTCCCAAACAGTCCTTCCAGGTGAGGAAACACTTCAGTTGTGAGTTTCTCTGGGCCGTCTCCTGTATCGGGTGCAATACGGCCTCATCCAGAACTGCAAGACGCAAGATAGATTGGGGAAACATTTTGTCGAACAACTTTGCTCCGTCCGCAACGAGTAGGATTCCCCAATGGTTAACCATTTTAATTCCCCTGCCCATTCCCATTCTGACATGTTGGTCCATGGATTCCTCTACTGCCACGATGAAGCCACCCTCGGGTTGGAGGAGCAACACTTCATATTCCGTCTGGGTAGCCCTCAACCTGATAGAATGAACATCGATTTCTCTAACCCGCTAATTTCTCCATTCTCCTCTCTTTGTTTTAATTTTCTATTCGGGATTCGCTCTTGCGTCCTCACCTCTCCTCGTATGTTTACCACCTCCCTCTATTCAACCCGCCCCTCCAAACTGATTTCTGCCTTTCAACCCTTTTCCTTTTCCACCAATCACCACCCAGCCTCACAAATATTCCCCTTTACCCAGCATATCTAACTTCCATCTTAACCTGGCTTCTCCTATGGCCCCCAGTTTTCAGTACTGCACTTACCCCAACATATCTACCTCTTGTTCTCACCTGGCTCCACCTATCACCTCCCAGTTTTCAATCTCCGCTTTCCCCTACATATCTACATTCCTTCCTCACCTGTCACCTCCCAGTTTTCAATCTTCCCTTTCCCCATCATATCTACCCTCCTTCCTCACCTGTCACCTCCCAGTTTTCAATCTTCCCTTTCCCCATCATATCCACCCTCCTTCCTCACCTGGCTTCACCTATCACTTTGTAGCGTGAACTCCTTCTCTTCCCCGACTTTCTTATTCTGGTTTCTTCCCACTTCCTTTCCAGTACTGATAAAGGAACATATTTTTTTATTCCTCTCCATAGATGCTGACTGACCTGCTGAGATGATCCAGTGTTTTGTGTGCGTTACTCTTATATTTGTGCCAAAAAACACCCATCATCGATCACTGCCCACCTGGTCTTTGATTCCATTTCTCTCCCCCCCCCCCCCCTTTCATTGCCATCACTGCTGTCCTGGGCATTCCCCACAGTTTTGTTGTTCATATAACATAGAAACAAAAGTCCGATGATAACAGTCACAGTCACTCACTTGGTCTCACCAGATCCGCGGCTTTTCTTTTGCCTGATGATCACGTTCGCCCACTTTGTCTGAAACTCAAAAATACCTTATTTTCTCTTTCCCAGTGGTGACGAATGGGGCTCCGCCTGAAACATTATCTGTTTCCCTTTGTACTAATGTGACCGACCCGTGAACTTCGCAGTGGAGCAGCAAGTCGCCGCTTTATTTAACTTGCACGTTGATGTGAACAAGAAGCGAAACGTCCCTGCTCCTGCGTTCACAAAACGACCCGGAGAGTCGCAGTGAGATCCGTGAGGCAGTACCAGCGAACGGCCACTGGAGGGAACCGAGGGTCCGGGTGCTGTGTAGCAGCGCAGAACACTTCAGAGTTCAAAGTAAATTCAGTGTCGAAGCACAAATATGCTACCGTTAGATGCATTTTCTCGAGAGGATTCACAGTAAGTGAAAGAAACAGAATACGATCAATGAAAGAGTGCACACAAGACGGACAATCAATGCAGAAAACATAACAGACTGCGAAAATACAAAAACGCAAAATAATAATCAAATAAAGTTAACTAATGGAGCAGCAACCCTCCATGGAAAACATTCCTATGATCTGAGCAGACAAGGTATGAAGAAGGAAACGTGGAACGCTCGGGTCAGAGTTGGAGACCTCTTCCCAGAAACAGAGGGGTTCGTTGTGGCATTACAGGGCCAGGTGTTTAACACAAAAATGTTACAAATCCATAATAAAAGTCCAACAAATTAAAGCCGATAAATGCAGAAAATGACAAGGGACATCAGAAACAATCCAACACATTACAAGATGGAGCAGCAGTTTAACTCAATCTGATTATTTACACATGGACAGTCAATTGGCAAACATTCACCAAAATCTTGCTTTAAAATGCAAACTCATAAAAGACACCATACCTTACTATAAGTACAAACCCGTTCTAGATTAGGGTTAGAGTCGTACAATTATTTTATGACTGATTCTTTACAGGACAATCCATAATACCGTCTGCATATATAATATTACTGGATTAAAAAGGCAATAACAACGTACATAATCGATATAGCCATTGCAAACACACATAGCGTACAACAATTAACAAGTGAAAAGCACCAGAACTATACTGAATTAACATAGAAAATAGATGCAGGAGTTGGCCATTCGGCCCTTCGAGCCTGCACCGCCATTTATTATGATCATGGCTGATCATCCAACTCAGAACCCTGCCCCAGCCTTCCCTCCATACCACCTGATCCCCGTAGCCACAAGGGCCATATCTAACTCCTTTGTAAATATAGCCAATGAACTGGCCTCAACTGTTTCCTGTGGCAGAGAATTCCACAGATTCACCACTCTGTGTGAAGAAGTTTTTCCTAATCTCGGTCCTAAAAGGCTTCCCCTTTATCCTCAAACTGTGACCCCTCGTTCTGGACTTCCCCAACATCGGGAACAATCTTCCTGCATCTAGCCTGTCCAATCCCTTTAGGATTTTATACGTTTCAATCAGATCTCCCCTCAATCTTCTAAATTCCAACGAGTATAAGCCCAGTTCATCCAGTCTTTCTTCATATGAAAGTCCCGCCATCCCAGGAATCAATCTGGTGAACCTTCTTTGTACTCCTTCTATGGCAAGGATGTCTTTCCTCAGATTAGGGGACCAAAACTGCACACAATACTCCAGGTGTGGTCTCACCAAGGCCTTGTACAACTGCAGTAGTACCTCCCTGCTCCTGTACTCGAATCCTCTCGCTATAAATGCCAGCATACCATTCGCCTTTTTCACCGCCTGCTGTACCTGCATGCCCACTTTCAATGACTGGTGTAGAATGACACCCAGGTCTCGTTGCATCTCCCCTTTTCCTAATCGGCCACCATTCAGATAATAATCTGTTTTCCTATTTGTGCCACCAAAGTGGATAACCTCACATTTATCCACATTAAATTGCATCTGCCGTGAATTGAAGGAAGAAATTGAAAGATGATCGAGCATGTACAGGGTATATATTGTCCCAATGGTAATATCAACAACTATCATCTCAAAGTCACTACACAATAGCATTAACGCAATATTTCTGTAAATCTGCTGAAAACCACTATACTGCACACCAGTAGAATGGTTTGAGGTCCGGAGTTATTGAGGAATGAGTGTGCTTCAGCACCCCCGTACTTCAGGCTAGCGTGAGCTGAGAAAGTATTAATAATAACAAAGCAAAAATGTCTCTAGCATGAAATGTCCGGTTTGAAAGTGAGTTGTGGAAACAGTCAGTGTTGGTGTGAGTGAAGATCAGTGAATTGATCCATCTGGTTCAAGTGGCGATAACATAAATTTAAACATGAAATACATTGGTGCTCTGTAAGAGTTTCTGTTGGTTTGATCGTCCATGTACAATATATTAAGTTTATGCCAACATGAATGTAAGCAAGACAGGTCGTGGTAGTGTTCTGTTTTCTATATGTGGATTTTTTTAATAAATAAATAAACGTATTAGAAACAGCACGGAGCGCTCAAAACGTACAGCAAAGGCCACTGGATCAACAGCGTCCCTGAATAGTCTGGAACCACCAGCATTTCGGATACAGTGCCGAACGCGCTGACCGATTGCATCGTACAGCCCACTTGAATAAAAGCGGAACACATGGGCACTTCTTGGTTTTGGAGGCGGCGAACACAGATCGGTGTTTCGACTGGCTTTTTACAATCTGTATCCGTGAGAGGAATCAAGGCGTGAAAACCGATACATACACGCAGTCGGCAGGATTCGAACCTGCGCGGGGAAACCCCAATGGATTTCTAGTCCATCGCCTTAACCACTCGGCCACGACTACAAGTTCTTCACAGCTGGATTCAAATCCCGGAGTCAGATAAACAGGGTTGATCCTGAACTAAAAGCGGGGATTGCTGGAAATATTCAGCAGATCTGTTAGCGGCTGAGAAGAGAGAAACTGAATTCACGTTCAGCTCAATGACCTTTCACCAGGAAATCAGTCACTGAATTGGATGGAGTCTCAGTCAGAGCAGAGCAGGATCGGGAGATGTAGAATCCTTCTGCGGGGATTAAGAAACTGCTCAGTAGAAGACCCTGATGGGAGTATTTTATAGACTTCCGAATTGTAGCCACGGATCTGGTCTACAATTTACAGCGGGAGACAGAGAAAAAAAACATGTAAGAAAGGCAACGTTACGTCAGAGGGAGTATTTCAATAGCCATAGAGATGGAAAATCAAGTTGATGAATACGTGGAATGTCTCCGACATATCTGTTTGGTTGAGCCTACTGGGGTATAAACAATTCAGCACTGGGTGTTGCGTTGTGTAGTTTTTTGGGCTATGTTGTTATTAAGTTACCTCTAACTTCACTGCAGTCTGGACAGCTGTTGTGAACAAGCCAAGGTAGATAATCCATCAATGGATTAAACACACAGTAGTAATTAAAACACGCTGCTGTTCAGAAGCGATTGGTGCTGGAATTCTGCTAATGAGTGGCCTCAATGGTCGAAGGCTCCGCTGAAGCTTGCATGTAGTACGAAGTGTGGAAAGGAAATGAGGCTAATGTATGTTGGTATTTGCTTGGTCTGGTGAATAATACTTATCACATTGATACTTCAAGCGTATCTGACAAGAAGGGAACTCCAAGTTGCAATTTGTTTTGGTTTTTAATGTTTTAAACATGTTATTAAACTATGGGCTCTGTTATCCAAGACTATTAAGTATTATGTGGGTTTAGCTAATGACGTTTTGCAGAATCCATCCCTTTTGGAATAAAGTTTGGAACTGAGGTTTAAATGGATATGTTTTACTTCCCATGTTATTATTGCGTTGCTCTTTGTACTGATGGTTACACAAGGTATTTCCCCCGGTGTTTTTTTTTTTTTAGGCCAACTTTAATAACTTCAATATTTGAAAAGCACATGCCATTCTAAAATTTCTTTCTGTTGATCTTGTTTAATTTCTTATAGCTATGTTGTATTTTAAAATAATTAATTACTGTTAAATTCCTTGATATATCGTGTGAAATTGGTTACATGTTATCATGTTTCTTCACGCTTTGTTATGACAATATTTTTAAATCCTTATCGGTATTTTTTGATATAGTCATGAATTCTGCTGTTCCTTTTGTGCTATATTCACTGAGACATGAACAGTAATGTGATCGCCAGAACTTTCCGTGGATCGAAAAGGCGGAGATGTTGGCCACAGAAGATTTCAAATATGTAACATAACATAGAACTCAAATGGCTAAAGGTGAGTGGAAGCAGACAGATCAAGTGTCTTTGTACCAGCCATGTACTTGGAAGTGAATATGTAATTTTGTGGAACCGTTTTACATCTTCCATTTTATGAGATGAAAATTTTGGTGTTTTAAAGTAAACACAACGTTGCTTCAGGTAAATTGCGGGTTAAGAAATCTTTTGCAAATTAGAAGTTATTGTGAAGTGTTTTTGATATAATAAAACATGCAAATGTGTGAATGTTGGGGTCAATCCCTGTCTGGAGTGATTGAAACTGTCACAATGGCGGGGGGGGGGGGGCGTAGATGGTGGACCCAACAGCAAGACACAGACACTGAAGTACAAGGAACAGGACTTCACTAGAGTAGGGACGTGACAGGATGTAAACAAGGAGCAGGGACAAGAACACAGACATGGGCTAGGACATGGACAAGACAGGGAATCCGGACAAGGAGATATACACTCGGGGCTTGGGCTCCAAGCCAGAGTCTGGACAATGGCCCAGAACCTGGGTCTTGCCTCGGGCTCGGGCCCTAGAACCAGGCAACGACATGAAATGACTACAGAACACATGGCAGGGATCTAGAGTGTAGAAGCCTGCAGGCTGGAGTCTTGGCTCTTGAGGCCTGCGGAGGCTGAGACTCGGAGACAGACTGGGAACTGTACATCAACATAGAGCCGGGACTTATACTTCAAAAAGCCGGGACTCATCTTTAACACACTAACATGAGACAGGACAGTACATAGACAGAGAGCTGGGACTTAACCTTAGACAAGCCGCAACTCAACTATCTCCACACCAAGGTGGGACAGGTCCATCCGTCGGGTAACGGCAGAACGACCGGACTTACCCAACAGAGGCAAAGACAAGACAAGACAGGACCCCATGCAGGGCAACGGCAGAACTGCCTGACTTACCCCACAGAGGCGTGGACAAGACAAGACAGATCCTCCCGCAGGCAACGGAAGAAACGGCCTGACTTACCCCACGGAGACGAGGACAAGAAGAGACAAACACCGAAGAACTACAGGAAGTTCCACCTCTGCATCGGGGCTGCTCTGAGTCGCAGTTCGGCCAGCAACCTCAGCTGGCTACGGAAACAACCGGATCCCTACCTAGCTCGGAGTGTCTGGCAGCCACTCAGCTGACCCTGGAAACAGCCGAATCCATACCACAAAGACAGCTCCGACTACCGACAGCAAGGCTCCATGAAGCGATGGTTCTCCAACGCGGCCTAAAGATGGAGTGGCCGCTCTAGCCTTCCACAGGCAGGTTACTCCCAGGGTATCTTGGCAAGACGAACTAGCAGCCTACACGCAACCCCAAGGCTACTTATATTCCAAACTCCAAGATGGGAATCAGGTGCCTATGATCAACTCAATCAAAACAAGGGACAGCTGGAAGACCCGGAGTCCTGAGTCCACGACTGGACTGTGAACCGGAATGCAGATTTCACGGACCGGAGCATGACACAAACTGGTTCCTGAAGGGAACAAAGAGCCATAAATTACCGATTGACGCTTGCTGAGAAGAGGGCAATAAATGGATGCTGACCTGGAGCAGAGTCAACAGAAAGGAGAATTCAAGCCATTCAGATAACCTACAGTCAATGACACTGGAATGGGATAACTGAACTGGAAAATATGAATATAAAAGTGGAAACTTCGAATGTGCTAGCAGCGATAACTCTTTCCAGAAACCCACCATCGCAAGGAAGAACTCCCAAGTCAGTGACTGGGAGAAGAAAGGATGGATCACTTGGCCAACTGAGATGCCCCAGTTTGGTGATATAGATGAGAAAATTAGTCTGAGTGAGTATTGGTATAGCGGGAACAGCAGAATTCCTGTTCTAAATTGTTGGCCCGGTGTCGACACAGTTACGTTGTTGTTTATGCAGAGACAATAAAGTGCGAGTTTTGATTACTGTATTTACAAGTTACAGAGTGAATTTCCTAACCTAGTTCGATAGGACTATCGACGGATTGGAACAAAAATACTCTTCCAGAGGCACTTCAAAAATTCCATTTGTTATCTTGCACAAAAAATGATCTGGTTAATTTTGGAGAAGTTGAAATGTCTGATTGCTGTAACCCTATCTACAATATGACATTTCTCTGTGATTTGCCAGCAGATCTGCTCCTCAAAATGGAGAGAATTGCAGTATAATCCCAGCAATGTCGTTTTTGGTGGTTATTTTATTTATTCCTAAACTCAACTCATACTTACATATTCATCGGCTTTTCTAAAGAACATGGACAATCAGAATTTTTTTTTTCACAGTTGCTGATGCGTGAGGCAGGCGCCATTTGCAGGAATAAAACCTGCTGCGGAGTGAGGATTGATCCGACAGAGAGCGGCTCGGGATCTGGTGGAATCACATGGAGCATGGGAGCCGCTTCACTCCTCGAAATTCCCGCAACATGGAGCGACAGTGGTATAGGGATGAGCACAGCTGCCTTTCAAGCAGCTCACCCGGGTTCGATTCCCGGTGATCGCCGTGAGTTGTACCTGTTTTTCAGCACTTATCACATAAACGTCTGGGCCTGGAATCACTCAGCCACATTACATCCTTCTCTATGAAATGTAAATTTCTGCCCGTAGTGCGTCTGCAATTTCAGCCCAGAGTTTCTCTTTCCGAATTGTCTTACCGTCATCGAGTATTGGTCTCGCCCTATCTGAGATGTCCCCGTTTTCACTTCCCACACAACTTCTCACCTTCTTTGACACTGAAAGCTCTCTTTTTCTCCCACCATTTCTAATTCAGTGTCACAATCAGAAAGGTTAATGCCGTGTCATCACTCACAAATGTTTCTTGAGGTGATGAGTGTTTCCAGTATTTTCTCTCCAATCTGTTCAATACCAGACACAGCTTCATGCAGCGGAGAACAAGATGTGTTGGACAAACGCTGAGCACAACAGCAATTGTCGTTTTATCCGCGAAGTTCTCAACAAATCTCGGAAAGTGATGAAGTGAGTGGACGGAAATTTCAGTTAGAAGTACAAGTTTTTTTCTGTTTAAATGAAATGTGTGCTGTGTTCACAGGTGACGTGACGGCGATTTGCGGTAAAATACTCTGCTGAAGAATAACAGACGATGGTTTCCATCTGTCGGCCTCTGGATAACGGGCCCAGCACATTCCCGCCGCGCCATTCTGCTGATAGGTAAATATCTCTGTTCCTCTCCTGTCTTTCTATTTGTTAATTTTGACGCTTTCCCCCGATTATCTATTGTTTTGTTTGTTGGATTATTTTCCCTGTCTAATTTCTCTCGTGTCTCTCTCACGCTTTTACCTTCCTCCCCGTCCTCCTTTCCCTGTTCATCACTTCCTGCCCCATCCGGTTATTATCCGGTCTCTGTGCTCCGACCCAGCCGGATATCTCGTCCCGACATTTCAGCAACGGATCTGATTTTCATTATCATTCTGGCCCTATTCCTACGGCCCTGCAGTCAGACACGCTGGTTATCTCCCTCTGTGTCTCCTTGCCTTCCTTCTCTCTGTCAGCGGGCTGTTATTTAGGCTATAAACACAGGTGCTGGAAATCCCGAGCACAGAATGCCGGAGCAAATCACCAGGTCAGACAGCATCTCTGGGGAGGAGTAAACAGTCGATGTTTCGTGCGAGATGCCGCCTGGCCCGCTGAATTTCTCCTCCATTTGTGGATGCTATTTCGGTCAGTCTCCGACATAACGAGCAGCGACCGCAGTCTGAGGTGCAGCGGAGAATACACCCACACTCCGGGATTTATTTTGTCCAATCCCGAGTCTCGTTCACCTCCCCATCTATCCATATGATCGAATGAAGATCAGAATTCCGTCAGTTTTCAATAGTCCGCAAATCACTGGGTCTGAATGTGAAAGTGAGCTGCTGTCAGCAGTCCTCTCTCCCCTCTGTAGAGTCCTGCCGTCGGATGTCTTGCGATTCTCGTACCAGACGGTTTAGCAACTGGTTAGAGCTCTCTCAATGATGCTCCTGTGAAATAAAAACAGATTGAAGAGGGGTTGAGGAAGTCTCACTGAAGCCAGGAAGTGGACACACCGGTGCGATTTCTTGCTGTTCTTTGTGGCGTTCAGAGGGCAGGTTTGGTGGTCCACTCTCTCTCTCTCTCTCTTGAGGAGCCGTTTATTTGCGGTAATGAGCGGTCCCCTGGCCTAATGAATCTTCTCTTTAGTTTTGTCCACGTTGAGACTCAACGCATCATTGTGCTAATTGCAAACCTGACGATTGGGTAGATTACCGATTTGCAATGTTCAAAATTCAATGCTCACTAGCGTGGAGATGCCGGGGATCGAACCCGGGACCTCATACATGCAAAGCATGCGCTCTTCCACTGAGCTACATCCCCGCTTGAACCACAGAAGTGTTCAGGTCCAAACCTTCCTGCATATCACAATTGAGCAGTTCAACACAAGTAATGGCTGATGGCCACAGTCATTCGGCCCCGAGTCTGCTCCACCATCCAGTGCGATCATACTTGATCCTTCTTTAGTTCTCTTCCCAAACACCATGATAATTTTTGTGGAATGAAACCAATTAGATTCCAGCAGAATGATCACGGAAAAGGAAACACATACCACATTCTGAAGGATAATTTCAATCTCGCTGTTATGACTATTGAATGGTTTCCTTGTGAAAAAAGATGGACGCTTGACCTCACAATCTACCCCGTTATGACACTTCACCTTATTGTTTACCCGCACTGTGCTTTCTCTGTCGCTGTTGCACTTTATTCTACATTTTATTGTTGATTTACCTTGTTCTCTGTCAATGCACTCTGTAATGATATGATGTCTATGAATAGTATGAAAGAGAAGCTTTTGTCACATATTGTATCTAGGTATGGCAGCAGAAAGGGAGCACGGACACAGAACACGGACACTAAACACGGGGACAAAAAGAGGCAGTTCCGAACTCAACGATAGATAGTTTCTTCTCTTGGCGCGGCAATGCTCCACTCTCACTCCGGCGGTTGAACTTGATGGGGATACTGACGAGGATGCAGGCGACGGTTTCAGGCAGGAAAGGAAGGGAACAGTCCAGCAAACAATCCCTGGTTTGCAGAGGTATTTACGTGCCAGACCGAAATGAGAATCGGTGGCTCAATTAAGGCACCCAACAGAACAAAGGAGAAAAGAGGAAAACCCGGAACAAGGATCGATAGATCGGACTGTAAACCGGAATGCGGACGTCACGGACCGGACCATGACAATGGGGAGTGTATTGATCCCGGGGTCGGAGAAAACAGGACTATTACTGAAGTAAAATCTGAAACTGTCAGAAATATTCCACAGCTCAGACAGCGTCTATGGAGGGAGAATCAGAGTTCACGTTTCAGGTCGGTGACTTTCACCCTGAGCTCTGGGCCTTTAGAGGAGAGAATCTCACTAAGTTGCAATCGTTCTTGGATACTTCCAATCAGTTCTCCTCGAGACTTTTCAGGTGTTAAATTAAGTGTCCTTGGACTTGTGACTTCAGGATGGCTTCTTGTAAGCTTTTCAAGAGTCAAGGGCTTTATATAGCTGGGCACAGATTCTTTACTGCCCTGCAGTGTATGTAAAATGGCAGCGCTAATCTCTCGGGCAACAGTTGGCCCAGATCCTTGCCCAGTGAATTTCCAACCGAGTTATTCTGAGCTATCAAAGACCTTATAAGTTCTGCTGCTTTGTCTCTTTTGTTAATAAAGTTCCTAGTTTTGTTTAATCCTTCTGAGTCTGCTTGCTACAGCGCTTAGTTCCAAAGATCCAGTGTGACCTTCTTCCTCATCAACTCCCCTTGTAAGCTGCTCGAAAACTCTATTAGACTGGTTAAATGCAAGCTATTATGGACAAAGTCATGTTGACTGTCTCTAATCAGGCGCTGCCTATCCAAATATATACGTACTGTTTATGTCTGGTTCTCGAGAATATTTCAGTTATTTACCCGTTGCTAATTTCAGATTCAGCGGCTTGTAATTTCAAGGAACCTTTCTTAAACAACAGAGCAACAAACCTTCTGAACATCGCCCGTGGTTAAGGATATATGAAATATATCTGCGATGGCCCCTGCTATTTCCGCACAAACCTTCAACAAGGACAAAGGGATACCTTACGAGGCCATGAAGTATTTACACCCCAATTTGCCCCCTGTTTTGCAATCAGAGTATTGCCCATAACCTCACTAATGTTTTATCTTAGTTATATAGATTGTGCGTCCGTTTCCTGAGAAAATTAAAGTAAAAAAAAAAATATTTTAAGTTCTCCCTAATCTCCTTCAGCTCCATTTACAGATGACCACGCTGACCATCGTGAAGGCCAATGTTGTCCCTTGCTATCCTTTTGCTCTTAATATATCTGTAGAATCCCTTGGGATTCTCCTTCTAGTTGTCTGCCAAAGCAAACTTATACTTTCCTTTCCTCTCCTAATTTGCCCTTGAAGTGTTGTTTGCATTCTTTGCATGATTAAAGCATCATGGGTCCCCCGTCCCCGGTGTATCAAGGTACACACTCGTGCCCCAGTCTATCGCAGAGGGCGAAATCCTCAAAACTGTCAAAATACGTAAAAATATCATTCTCATTCCACTGCTGGCTATTAATATCACTTTCTGCAGAAAGAAGGAGCAGGTCGTTGTTCTCCATGGCCAGAGACACCGTGTCTGCATCTGTATCCCACAACCGAGTTAATCATGGGGTGATACATTCCCCAGACTTTTGAACATGTTTGTCCCGCGTATCCACCTATTCCTCGCCTCGACGCCCCGGTCACTTTGTGTCGTCCCGTCGCCTCCCATAACTGAACAGGCTAACGCGCTTGAGAAGCGGAATCATCTGGGCCAGATGGGCTTCATTGCAGAGATATGAAAGAGGTAGCTGAACAGATGGTGCGCCTTTTCAAGAATCACTAGATTCAGAAATGTTTCCGGAAAGTGAAAAATTTAAGCTATCTCTCCAACTTTTGAAGAATGGAAGGGGGCAACAGCCATCTGGCCTGATTTCAGTGTTTAGCATGATGTTGGAATCCATTTGCATTACTTTACAAATAGTATATTTTCTAATTAACTGATGTTTTGGTAAGGAGAAAATTCAGACATTAGGTACAAATGGAGTTAGGTGTCCTTGTGCAGGATTCCCCAAATGTTGACTTGCAGCTTGAGTTGGGAGTAAGGAGGCAAATACAATGTTCGCATTCAGTTTGAGAGGACACACGTACAGTGTAATCTCATTTTAGAAAGACAGAGACGAGTCACGGTCACGTGATGGGTGGATTTATTCAGGAGTAACAAGTCGGCATGGTGCAGGGTTTAGCAGTAAATTTGAGTACGTTTCACAAAACAGGCGGGTTAAAAACATTTGTACACATTAGTCTCTGTACAGTGTGAGATTCTGGGTTTCATTTCGTACCTGTCAATCTCTGATGCAGGTGAAACTGGGGGTTCATTCTGTACCTGCCAGTCGCTGGTACAGTGTGAGAGTGTGGGGTTCATTCTGTACCCGTCAGTCTCTAGTACAGTGTGAGAGTGTGGGGTTCATTCTGTATCCGTCAGTCTCTGGTACAGTGTGAGATTATGGGGTTCATTCTGTACCTCTTACTGTCTGGTACAGTGTTAGAGTGTGGGGTTCATTCTGTATCCATCAGTCTCTGGTACAGTGTGAGACTGGGGGTTCATTGTGTACCTGTCAGTTTCTGGTATAGTACAGATCTTTAGTCCACAGTTTACCTCGAAGTAATGTTAATTCAATTTCATTACTGCAGTTGATTAGTTTGATTAAATCTTCTTTGAACAATTGGACACAATGATCCACATGAATACAGTATCTCAGAATCAATGCTATCAGTCAATAACAGCATCAGACACAGGAGCAGTGTTATGTGACTGGGCCCATGGAGTCTGCTCCTCCATTCGATCGTGGCTGATTTATTATCCCTCCCAACCCTGTTCTCCTGCCGTCTTCCCATAATGTGTGACACTCTCAATATTTAAGAACTTACCTGCGTCCGCTTTAAATATACCCAATAACTTTACCTGCAGAGCCGTCCGCTTTTAATATACCAAATTACTTGGCTTCCTCAGCAATGAATGCAACAGATCCCTTTCTTCTAGGTCCGTAGATAATGCATTCCGTTCGTTGCAGTCCTCTGGCACACTCCTGTCCCAGAGAATAAAGCTGTGGGTCTGGCCAATCTTTTCACCTCCTGCCCAACAGTGTGAAACAAGATCCGCGTCTCACCAAATGGATTCCTCTCCCTAAAGTTCAAAGTTGAAAGATTAAACTAAATTAATTACCGAAGTATATACTCGTAACCACATGAGCATCCACCGTAAATACAATGAAACACAAGAGAATCACTGAAAGACCGCACTGAAGAAAGACAGCAAACAAGCAATGTGCAAAAGACTATAAACTATGCAAATACGAGAAAGAACAAATGCGATATTAATAATAAATAAATAATCAATAAATGTCGAGAACATGAACAGACTTGAAAGTGAGTTTATGGGTTGTGGGTACAGTTCAGTGTTGGGTAAATGAAGCTATCCATTCTTCTTCAGGAGTCTGATGGTTGCGGGGTGATGGACCTGTTGATGTGTTACCTCCTTCCTGATGGAGCTGTGTGAAGAGAGTATGACCTGCATGGCCGCGGCCCTCTATTCCGTGTAGATGCGCTCAGCGGTGGGGAGGGGCATAACTGTGCTGGACTGGGCTCCATCCATTACGCTTTCTGGGCTTTTCCGTACAAGGACATTGGCGGTTCCATGCCAGGTCCTTTTGCCACCAGTCAATATACTCTCCGCCACACATCTATTGAAGTCTGTCAAACTTTTAGATGACATGTAGAGCGCTGTCGTGCCTTCTTTGTAACAGGAGGTATGTGCCGGGCCCAGGAGAGAGAATCTGAAATGATAACACTGAGGAAGTTATATTTCCCCCTTCATCCTTCCCTCGCTGCTGCTCTCTCGTCCCTCTCCATCCGCACTGCGCTCTCACTTGGCTTTTGGCATAGATTCCCTTCTCACTTCTTTCATTTGATTTCGTGAGCTGAGTTTATCAACTCACTCCTATAACGCTACTTCCTTCGGTGATAGCTTAACTACCTAAAAATGTTTCCAGTGCTTCTTAAGTTGTTGTCTTCCACAGCACCGTCTCTTGAAAGGCATAACACGCTGCCAGGATGTTATGACCATCGCGTATTTATTGATGTCCACATGCAACTAATATTGAGACAGTTCCTCTGAAGTATTTCCAGGACTTTTTTTTTTCATATCCCCACTGTGTTTGTCACATTTACTCTTTCAGTTTTCTACCGTGAGTGTGCGTGAGTGTTCGTGTGGTGAGTGTTCGTGTGTGTGTGTGTGTGTGTGTGTGTGTGTGTGTGTGTGTGTGTGTGTGTGTGTGTGTGTGTGTGTGTGTGTGTCTCTGTGTCTGTTGTTTGTGTGGGTGTGAGATTCACCAGCGGATATAATTTCAATGTAATGTTTGGGAACTCATTCCCAGACCAGACAAACAACTCATATCAAGTGTCTGCCTCTGGGAGAGAAAGGGTAAATTTCCTTAATCAAAAAAGGTATTTTAATTATATTGTTTGTGGTTTGATTTGGTATGTGTTAACAGCTTTTATTGAATTAATCAATTCGAATTTTATTTTTACAACTAAGAACATTTCTCAGAATGTCTACTTAATCAAAGGTTTTGGGAGATGTTATAAGGAAGCAGATTCAGCGGTTTGGCAAGTGAGACAGAAGACACGGATCAACACACACAAGATGCTGGAGGGACAGGCAGCATCTATGGAAAAGAGAATAGTCGACGTTTCAGGCCGAGACCCTTCAGCAGGACTGAAGAAAATAAAGATGAGTAGTAGAGGGGGGAGGAAGGGGAAGTCATGTGATAGGTGAAACCGGGAGGGGCTGGGGTGGAGCAAACAGTTGGGAACTTGTTTGGCGAAAGAGATACAGAACTGGAAAAGAGGGAGTCTGATAGGAGAGGACAGAAGACCATGCAAGAAAGGAAACGGAGGAGGAGCACCAGAGGGAGGCGATGGACAGGCAAGGAATTCAATCCCCGGCATCTTCAGGTTGGTGACTGTGAATTTAAAAATCGGTGGGAAATCCCAGATGTTGAAATTCCGAGCAACATACACAAAATGCCGGAGTAACTCAGCAAGCCAGGGGATAAGCAACTGCCTGCCTATCTCTACATCGCCCTACGTGGGAGAGTTAAAACCCGACCCTTACTGTTTCAGTTACAAAGCTGTGGTGGTGAAATGGAAAACCCGCCCCGCGTGGCAGGGAGGTGCGAAGCATCAGCGATACTCCACATCTCCCCATCTGTCACTCACTGGTCCGGCCGTGATGGTCTGAACATGACACCAACAGGTAATCCCGGTGGAGGAGTTGCTGCGTTTGAGGTGAGTGCTTGCAGTACATCAACGTCGCGAGTTCCGCTCACAAGGTGAACTGCGGGTTCAACACTGAAGGAACTCCGACATTCATTCAATCATCAGGACAGGATTAGGAAGTTAATGGCACCTCGGCTGAAAACGTCGCTATTTATTAAAAATGAGCCGACCAGTTGGATGAATTGTCCGTCTGTACAGTTAAATAAAGTAAAACACATTTCACCGGCGAAATGTCGACTGTACCTCTTCCTAGAGATGCTGCCTGGCCTGCTGCATTCACCAGCAACGTTTATGTGTGTTACTTGAATTTCCAGCATCAGCAGAATTCCTCGTGTTCACGGGCGAAATGTCGGGAACGAGGTGCAAGACGGGACAGAACATAAAAGGCACGAAGATAATAACTGGGTGGGCCAGAAAGTAAGGAAGCAAGGAAGAAAGGTGGAGAAAAAGAGAAAGAGGAGAAACAGGGAATAAACAAAGAAAATGAAGTACGTTTGATTATGAATACGGGAAGAAGACGGAATGGACCCAGACATATACGAACACAGACATATACAGACACAGAACGAGACCCAGACATGTACAGCCACAGGCTTAAACGCATACATACATACAGAAAACATCGCGCAACATTCACAGTTCAACATTTTTTAGTATTCCCTGCAGCAGAGTGGCGCAGCGGAAGCGTGCTGGGCCCATAACCCAGAGGTCGATGGATCGAAACCATCCTCTGCTATAATCTCTGTTGGCGGCAGCAGATGTTCATCCTTGTGTTTTAAAACACATTAGATATGACACATTATACAACTATAAAAGGAAATCGCATCTCAATTGAGATTCGTCATTTATTCGTAATCATTTAATTCTCGTCTCTGTGGCGCAATCGGCGAGCGCGTTCGGCTGTTAACCGAAAGGTTGGTGGTTCGAGCCCACCCAGGGACGCTAGTACTCCAGTAGCTTTCTCTCTCTCTCTCTCTCTCTCTCTCTCTCTCGTACACGAGAAAATGTACAGCAGCATCTATGGAATAAAGTACACGGTTGATGTTTCAGGCCGAAAACCTTCTTCAGGATCATGAAGCAGCCTGGCCTGCTGAGTTCCTCCAGCATTTTGTATGTGTTGCTTGGATTTCCATCATCTGCACATTTTCTCATTTCTGATTCGACGAGTGCACGACGAAGTCTCTTCCATGGAATTGAATTGAATTGACTTTATTAATTACATCCTTCAAATACATGAGGACTAAAAATCTTTACGTTACGTCTCCGTTTAAATGAGCAATGTGCAATTTATAGTAAATATGTAATAGATATTACTATATTTATTACAGTCAATATGACAGAAATACGATTGTATCAGCTTGAATTAATCAGTCTGATGGCCAGTGGAAGAAGCTGTCCCGGAGCCTGTTGGTCCTGGCTTTTATGCTGCGGTACTGTTTCCCGGATGGTAGCAGCTGGAACAGTTTGAGATTCGGGTCACTTGGGTCCTTAACGATCCTTCGGATCATTTTTACAAACCTGTCTCTGTAAATGTCCTGAACAGTGGGAAGTTCACATCTACAGATGCGCTGGGCTGTCCGCACCACTCTCTGCAGAGTCCTGTGATTGAGGGAAGTACAGTTCCCATACCAGGCAGTGATGCAGCCAGTCAGGGTGTTCTCAATTCTGTGCCTGTAGAAAGTCCTTCGGATTTGGGGACCCCTACCAAATTTCTTCAACTGTCTGGGGTGAAAGAGGCGCTGCTGTGCCTTTTTCACCACGCGGCCGGTACTTACAGACCTCGTGAGATCCTCGCTGATGTGTATGCCGAGGAATTTTCACCCTCTCAACCCCAGATCCATTGATGTCAATAAGGGATACCTATACTGAAGAAGTTTGAATCTTCCCTTCGACAGGAGTTCAGTGAAACCCTCTCTCGCTGCTCCCCCTCTGTGATCTCAGCTCTTGTTTTCCTGCTGCGTTTCATTGCCAGCTGGGAAACTCTGCGCTGTCCGGAGGCCGGCGCTCCCTACTGCCGCCGCAACGGGCTCAGTGAGAATTGAATCTGTTCTACATGTTTTAGTCACATATACCGAAATACGGTTAAACACTTCTCATTCTCACGGTTCATAGAGATTACACAGTGTATTGGAAGAGAACAAGGTGAAGCAATAACAAAATGCAGAATAAAGTGTAACAGCGACAGAGAAAGCACGGCGCAGGTATATAATAAAGTGCAGCTTTGTACCGAGGTGGATTCTGAGGTCAAACATCCATCTATCTTCAGGGATACCATTCAATCGACACAACAATGGGACTGAAACTATCCCTGAGACTGTGGTGCGTTCTTTCAGGCTTCTGTACCTTCTGCCGGATGAAAGAAGGAACGAGAGAATAGCTGGGGCAGGTTATGTCTTTGGTCAGGAAAACGTATGTTCGATTTGACCACAAAGTGTGGGTTTCCTCGAGCGGAGTCCGTGGAACGAACGGACTTCCTGGGTCTAATGCTGTGCTTTTTATTCAGTTTGGGGTCCTGGAACATCCTACATGAGGGACCACCACCATCGTACATGAGGAATCCATCAGATCCATTAGAGTGAATTTCACTCAGAACAAATTGCTCAGGAATTAGGATTCTGCGTTCATAGTGCTCGGCGAGGGTTTTTTCTTTAGCCTGAAAGTGTACAACCTGCAATGGCCGGGAATGGAACCCGTGTTAACTGCTTGGGAAGCAGCTATGCTCACCACTATACCACCATCTCCACATGATGCAAACCAGACTCGGTGACTGAATGGTCTCTGCTGCTATCAGATTCTGTCACTCGATTCTCAGTGTCTGAGCTGTTTTCTGAAGGATTGTTCCTCACTCTGTTGCAGTTCCTATTGCGACCAGTTGATGTCGCGACGTTCCGACAGACCGGAGAAACACAGCACCTGGGATCCGACTGAAGGGAGAATCCACCCGAGAGATTGGAAGGGCTACGAATGGTTTCCTGTCTCACGTATCAGTAAATGGGAAACAAATCCTGATTATAAATACCCGTTCAAACAACATGCAGTTAGACGTTAATGGGATCCCCTCATTTGCCCAGTTCTTGAACTCAGTAAGTGACTGAATTGCTAAGGAATTCTGAGACACGTCCAGTCACACGGTGAGGAGCGGATGGGTAAAATGCGCCAGCTCTACACTCAAAAAACAAACATCAGAGTGACTCCATGAGTTCTCCTACACACTGACATCCGTGTGACAGATTCCCCACTCTTGTTTATTCCTCGTTAGTTCAGTGGTTAGTATCCCCGCCTGTCACGCGGCAGACCGAGGTTCAATTTACCGACGAGGAGACCGTTCTCCTGCTTCAAATGAAGACAGGATTAGAATATGGGACAATCTAGTGTGTAAATAGCCCAAAACTGGAGTGTTTCCCGAGAACAAGGGACGTTCATCATTTTGTTTTCACTTTTCCCTCACGACGTCTGTATCTCAAGGCCGTTTGACGTTACACTCAATGACCGAATCCGTCACTCCGAAACATTAAACAGAGACTGCTGCTGTGAGATATGAACTCCCGCACTTTCCTAGCACTCGTGCCGACACTCTCAGTTTGTCTGGATGACTGTGTGGAGAAGACAGGCAAAGGAACAGCTGAAACACTTTGGAGAGAACGATACCATGGAATGTGTAACGCCGGGTTTAAAGCCACCCTGCCCCTCCCACAACACTGGACCCTCCGAACAGACGCTCAGAGAGTGACCTTGGGGTGGGGGGGTGGGGCGAGGTACTGTCTGTCTGTCTGTATCTTGTTTTACGGCGGTTGGCATCCAGCTTAATGGTGCATTACCGCCACCCTCTGCTCCAGAATGTGCACTAGACATACATTCTAAATCCCTTCACCCAATCTCAAACACACACACACACCTACACTTCACCCTGCCATCTTTGACCATCCTAGTATCCTATTCCTGTTTATCCGTCATATTCTATATAAAAAAAAAACCCTGTACCCCTTAAAAATGCTAAAAATACCCGGACTTGTGCTCTCTCACCCATGCCCAGCAACCCTTTTAATGTGAATTCCTGCATCCCCAACTCCCTTAATTTATTTCTCATCATCTCTCTCTGTATCCCATACTTCCTGCAACTCAGAACTACATGTTCTACTGACTCCTCTTCCTGACATTCCTCACACAATCCTGTCTGGTGTTTCCCTATCATTTTCAATGTTTTGTTTAATGCACAATGCCCCAGCCTTAACCTAGTCCACACAATTTCCTCTCTTCTGTTTCCATTACCTAGCCTAGTAACTGCAACACTCTTTTGTATTTGATATAAATGCCTCCCTTTCCCCTCCCTGTCCCATCTTTCTTGCCACATTCGGTTGACTTTTTCCCAGATTACACACTTAACCTCTGCTTTACTGATACTAATGTGCATTTCCACATTTTCTTTCTTTAATGCCCTCTTTGCCAACTCATCCACCCTCTCATTCCCCTTCACCCCTACATGTGCTGGAACCCATAGAAATTTTACCTGACCTCCCTGATTTGCAATCCTTGTAACTAACTGAAGGACTTCATAAAGTACATCTTGCCGACTGTTTGTGTGTAAAGACCTTAAACTTGCTAGAACGGAGGATGAATCTGAACATATCAATGCTTTGACTTGTCTGGCTTTCTGCACCCATTGCAACGCAATCAACACCGCCAGCATCTCCACTGTAAACCCTCCTAACTTATTAGATGTTCTTCTGCCGATTCCAATTTCTTTTGCTGGTATGACCACCCCAAACCCTGTCACTCCTGTTGCAGGTTCCTTCGCACCATCCGTATAAATGTGAGTATAATCTCTATAGTTTTCCATCACATGACAGTTAAATGCATTTACCAAATCTGTTTTATATCTTTCTTTCCTTTTTACCTCTAACAAATGCCAGTCTATGTCAGGCCATACAAGCTTCCATGGAGCTACAACCGGATAAACTACTGAAGGACTTATCCTCAGATCAAATACTCCACATTCTTTTGCGATATCATTCCCTACCCGACTAAAGGTATCCCTCTGAAACCTCCCATTTTCCCAGCACTCCTGCAACACTCCTTTAGTAGGGTGAGAATCATTGTGCCCCTGCAAGTTAGCCCAGTAGTTTGCCATCAGTTGCATCCTTCTTAGTTCCAAAGGCATTATTCCCATTTCTACCTGTAGGGCTGACACTGGTGACGTTTTAAAAGCCCCACTGCACACTCTCAAGGCCTGAGCCTGAATCACATCCAGTTTCCTTATAAGAGACCTAGCTGCTGATCCATATACTATATTTCCATAATCCAATACAGATCTTACTAAAGCCACATACATTCTCTTCAAAGCTGAACAACTTGCTCCCCATTCCCTACCAGTCAAACATCTCATCACATTTATTACTTTTTTACATTTCTCCTCAACTTTCCTGATATGGTCTGCCCATGTTAATCGTGAATCAAATATAACTCCCAGAAATTTAAATGATGCAACCCTTTCTAATTCAACCCCATACATCCTTAACTTCTTCCCTACCTCAACCCTTTTCCTGGTAAAAAATACAGATTGAGTTTTATCTACTGAAAATCTACATCCCCAATCATAACCCCACTCTACCACTTCATCAATTGCTTCTTGTAGTTTCCTGATTATATGGTCCATGTTCATGCCTCTTTTCCACAAGGCCCCATCATCCGCAAACAGTGACCTACCTATATCCACTGGTACCTTTGTGAAGACATCATTGATCATAATCATGAAAAGTAATGGGCTAATCACACTACCTTGAGGTGTGCCATTTTCCACTATGTACTGTTTTGATAATTCTGATCCAATCCGAACTTGAATTTTTCTACCAAACAAAAAATCTTTAATCCAATTAAAAACTCTCCCACCAACCCCCATCTTGTGCAGTTTAATTAATAATCCTTCCTTCCACATCATATCATAGGCTTTTTCAATATCAAAGAACACTGCAACTACTTACTCTCTATTGCCTGGGCCTTCCTTATTTCAGTCTCTAACATAATCACTGAGTCCATGGAATTCCTTCCCTTTCTAAAACCACTCTGATAACTTGCCAGCATTCCCCTTTTCTCAAGCTCATATGATAACCTTTCTGTTAGCATGCTTTCCGTTATCTTACATATACTTGATGTTAATGCAATTGGTCTGTAGCTAGTGGGTTTTGACAGATCCTTGCCAGGCTTCCTTATTGGAATTACTACTGCTTCTTTCCATGCACTTGGTAATCTTCCCTCCTCCCACACTCTGTTATAAAAATGCAGCAACTTCAAGAGCGCTCCTTCTCCTAGATTTTTTAGCATCACAGATCATATCAGATCTTTCCCTGGGGAGGTTGGTCTCGATCTCTTTATTGCTCTCACCATTTCTGCTAATGTAAATGGATCATCAATAATATCATCTGTTCCTTCCCTCCTGCTTAAAACACCTGGGTGTTGGTTCATTATTCTTTCCCTTCTTCTTCTCCCTTCTTCAGACAAATTTTCTGAACTGTGTATCAGTACGAATGACTTGGCCATGATCTCAGCCTTATCCCTACTGGAGACTGCAGTTTCCTCCTCAGATATCATTACTGGATATTCCCATTCCCTTCTATCTCCTCCCATCCTCTTAATCATTCCCCATATCTCTCCCACAGGTGTTGTTCTTCCTACCTTGTCGCAAAAACTCCTCCAACTTGCCCTTTTAGCTTGACGTATAGTTCTCACCACTGCCTGTGCTTTCTTATATTGAACCAAATGCTGCATATTATGGGTTCTTTTAACTAGCTTGAATGCTCTATTTCTGTTTTTTACAGCCTGACAACATTCCTCTGTCCACCATGGTACCAGTTTTCTATTCATCCTATTTTTACTCCTAGGTATAGATCCTTCTGCTGCCATGATAATTGCTGAAGTCACCTGACTGTTTAATTCATCTACATTTCCAGAAATATCAACCCTTCTTCACTCAACTTCTGGAACTTACCCCAATCAGCTTTTCCAAACACCCACTTTGGGGTTCCGCCACCTGGTCTTACTTCAACTCTTTCACCCACTGAACACAAAACTGGGTCGTGATCACTGCCTACTGTTGAAGCAGTCCAAACTCCCCAGTTACTAATGCCAGCCAAGGTATTAGACACTAACGTAATATCTAACACTGACTCAGTTCCTGTTGTTATATCTATCCTTGTGCCGCTACCATCATTCATACACACCAAATCCCTTTCTTCCATCAAATCTTCAATTATCTTTCCATTTGGATCTGTAATCTGATCCCCCCATATTGTGCTATGAGCATTGAAATCTGCACACCACATTACTTTATATCTGTTTTGTCCTTGTATCTTTAATAGGCTGTCCAAATCCAACCTTTTACATGGATTGTAGTAGTTAATTATAACCACTCCCTCCCCTCTCTCCCACACTTCCACCACTATGTATTCCTGATCATCTCCTTTTTCCAGTACCCTATATGGTATACCTTGCTTGATTAATATAGCACAACCCCCTCCTCCCCCTAGATTTCTATCTTTCCTTATCATTGTATACCCATATACCACAAAGTCTAAAGTTGGTTTCAACCAAGTTTCCTGAATACACACTACGTCCAGTTTTACAACCATTTCTTTAATAAAGTGCTTGAATTCCTGGCTATTGGCCAGTAAGCTCCTTGCATTCCATTGTAAAAGAATCACCATAATTAGTATTAACCAACGCATGACACTTCCTGGCTTGACTGATTACTGAGGTTCTCTGTCACTTCCTCCCATGTCAGTCCTACTAACCCTAAATGGTTTACTGCTGCTTTTACCACCAGCTGAATTTTGTCACTTTTTGACTTTACCTCAGCAGTACTATTAATCACTCCTGCAATGAATGTTACTAGAGCCTTTGTCTACATAAATCCTGTCATTTGTTCTTTGTTGCATCTCTCGTATCCCTATTGCTCCCTGTTCATTAGGAACATTATTCTGTTCTCTTGACATTCTTATAGCTTCTGCATAAGTGATCTTTCTTTTCACTCTTACTTCTTGAATTTTAGTCTCCCGTCTCACAACTGCGCACCCACTATATGCAACATTATGAGCTCCTCCACAATTGCAGCATTTTGGTTGAACTCCTGTTCCGCACTTTCCATATTCATGATCATCCCCACATCTAGCACATCTCCTCTGTCTTTTACAGTTTTTAGCCACGTGTCCAAACCTTTGACAATTATAGCACCTCAGTGGCTTTAGCACATACACCCTTACTGGGTAACTCATGAAACCCAGGAACACCTTCCTTGGCACTCTTCCTTCTTCAAATTCAATCAATACTGATTCACTTTCCTTTTTCACTCCCTCCTTTGTTGTTTTCAGTCTTTGAACATTCATTACTTTTCCTCCTTTGATATTCCTCTTTATCTCCTCCATATTTATACTCATTGGTATCCCCGTGATCACTCCTTTACAACCACTGTTTTGTGCTCCCACCCTCCCAGTGTATTCCACCTTGCATTTTCCTATCTCTCTTAGCTTGAGTGCTTTCTCAAGTTCTTCCTCATTCGCACATCTTACCAATAAGTTGCCATCATTAAGGACTTTTGCAAATACTATTTACCCTACCTTATTTGTCAGAGTTGTTGTTAGCACAAACGGGTTAATTTTTTTCATATGTCCCTGAGCCTTCTCATTGAACCTAATTATGACAACACCTCCTCTCTGAGCTTGTTCATCTTCCTCACTTTCAAAGCTTTCTCCACTATCATTTCTTATTCTTTTATTCCCTTTGTCTTGGTTTTTATTCATCCAACCCCTCACTACCTCCTCATTCCCTTTATTTCTCCCTTCACAATAATCCGCCTCTCCCCAGCTGCCTACCTCTGGTCCCAAGTCTCTATCCTTCTCCTTCTCCACTTTCTTTCCCTCAACCCCGCCTCTTATCTTGTCCGCCATTACCAGATCCACACGACCCCCTCCCAGCAATTTCCGTTCCTTCCCCACTCTCTTTCCCTCAACAGGTTCCAAAACACACTCACGCATCAAGCAAAACACAGCCAACTTCCAGCCAACTCAGCCCACCATGCTGTAAAGACTGAGCTGGTATTCCTTTAAAATGTTCAGCTCCACCCCCCGCAACCCCCCCCACACCCCTCCCCCACGCAAAACCGCCCACCTCCCACCTCTGTATTGTTTTAGCAAACATGTTTCTCCATTCCTGCTGCAGCGCCTGGCTGTTGCCGGCCGCCCTATTTGTTAAGACTCTTAAAGGTAAATTATCCGCTAATCGCGCTGCTCCTTTTTATTATTCGACCTTCCCCATTCTTTGAGCCTCTATTTTTTTATTTTTACTCCTTCAGTACCTAGTTAGAGTTGAGGTTAGATTTCATCCTATTTCTCCCTTTAAGATTACGTTCTTTTATTGTGACTTAACTGTTCAGACTCTGAGTTCACTGTTCTGTGGGTATAATGTGGTAGAAGCTTGTGGCTAATGTATGTTGGGGTTGGGGTCCATTGTTAAATTGGCCCCTTTGAAGGGCTGTGGCCAGGGTCCACTTGGGCGCTGTCTGCATTAGTTGGGGTGTGAGGTCCTTTTGGGGTGGGGTTGAGGGGCGGGGGTCCACTGGGCGGTGGGAGGTATAACTGGTGATGTGGGGTGAGTTTGGTTCCCTGGCGAGAAGAGGACCTGTGGTTATGGGGTGTGAAGATGTTAGGTTTCAGGGCAGGGCCATGTGCTGGAGATGCATTTTACCCCTTGGGGGCAAGCTGGGAGGTTGGGGTGAGTGCTGTGTCTGGATCAAACTGGTCATTACAAGTCTATTCTTTCTAGTGGAGTTATGATTTCTCATGTTATCCCTCTCTATTTGGGGAGTTAGTTTCCATTCTGGAGCCTAGTTGTTAGGCTCTATTTCCCAAGAAAGACGTACCTTTTCTATTTAATGGTCACCTGTTTTAATTTTGTTTCAGGGTGGGTGACTGATGAGGATGCTCCTCTTCCTCCCTCCTCTAATTTTCTCAATGTTTTTAATTATTGAGTGCAGTGGGTATATTTTATATTGTTGGCCTAGCTTTTTAGGCCTCGTTTAGGCCGTTTGGGGAATAGGTCTGTAGTCTTTCAATCCATCTCCTCTCTGCTCTTTTTCTTTGGAGGTTTGACCAGTTTATGTTGGTTCCCAGGCCCAGGATTGCCAAGGAATACATTCCATGCTCCAGAAAGTGCCTGCTAACTGGTCTGTTTTGGTTTCCTCTTGTGATATTACTGAGGTGACCTATGAGTCTGGTTCTCAAGCTGTTGCCCGTCTCTGGATTGCATATACTACATTCTTTTGTTTGCAAGTTATCCTCTGCTCTATCTCGGCCCACTTTCCTGTAACTCTGTTGTGTATGCTTTTAGAAATTCTTATGTATATGCATGCCCTGCAGTTTCCCACCTCGCAGTTTGGCGCTGTTCGTACTTTGGTACTGACTTTATTGTCGCCAAACAATTGATACTGGAGCGTACAATCATCACAGGGATATTTGATTCTGCGCTTCGTACTCCCTGGAGTACAAACGATAGTAAATATTAAAAATTTAAATTATAAATCATAAATAGAAAAGGGAAAGTAAGGTAGTGCAAAAAAACCCGAGAGGCAGGTCTGGATATTTGGAGGGTATGGCCCAGATCCAGGTCAGGATCCGTTCAGTACAGCACATTACAGGCCTTTCAGCCCACAATGTAGTGCCGACCCTCAACCCCCCACCCCAACCTTAAATTCCTCCATATACCTGTCTAGTAGTCTCTTAAATTTCACCAGTGTATCTGCCTCCACCACTGACTCAGGCAGTGCATTCCACACACAAACCATACCACTCTCTGAGTAATAAAACCTTCCTCTAATAACTCCCTTGAACTCCCCACCCCTTACTTTAAAGCCATGTCCTCTTGTATTAAGCGGTGGTGCCCTGGGGAAGAGGCCGTGGCTGTCCGCTCTATCTATTCCTCTTAATATCTTGTATACCTCTATCATCTCTCATCTTCCTTCTCTCCAAAGAGTAAAGCCCTAGCTCCCTTAATCTCTCATCAGAATCCATACTTTCTAAACCAGGCAGCATCCTGGTAAGTCTCCTCTGTACCCTTTCCAATGCTTCCACATCCGTCCTATAGTGAGGTGACCAGAACTGGACACAGTACTCCAAGTGTGGCCTAACCAGAGTTTTATAGAGCTGCAATATTACCTCGCAACTCTTAAACTCTATCCCTCGATTTATGAAAGCTAACACCCCATAAGCTTTCTTAACTACCCTATCCACCTGTGAGGCAACTTTCAGTGATCTGTGGACATGTACCCCCAGATCCCTCTGCTCCTCCACACTACCAAGTACCCTGCCACTTACTTTGTACTCTGCCTTGGAGTTTGTCCTTCCAAAGTGTACCAGCTCACACTTCTCCGGCTTGTACTCCATCTGCCACTTCTCAGCCCACTTCTGCATCCTATCAATGTCTCTCTGCAATCTTTGACAATCCTCTACACTATCCACAACACTTCATGAAAACTTCCCAGGGACCTGTCGTTCACTGCGTAGATCCTGCCCTGGTTTAACCTCCCAAAATAGAGTCACTGGTTTGTACAGAAATGAAACAGTCCCTTCGGTACAACTCATCCACACCGACCAAGTTGTCGACCTGAACTCGGCCCATCTGCCTGCATTAGGCCCGTATCCCTCTCAACCTTTCCCATCCATGTGACTGCGCAAATATGTTTTAAATATTGTACCTGAGGCAGAGAGCCGGTGCAGTGAGGCGCTGACAGACACTCACTGTTCCGCGGGCAGGAAGAGGAGAGGCGGATCCCACAGCGGAGCCGAAACCCCAACAAGTAGAGACCGGCTCCACTTCTCTGCAGAGCCGTCGCGTCCATCCCCGATTTACCGCTCAGCCCGGGACCAGTCCGTTTCCCGGGAAACGACGTCGTGAAGGAGGACCCTCTGTGACGTCTGCGCGCCAGTGTAGTAATCATATCATGTCACGTGCCGGAGGGGCGGCGGGAGCTGTCAATCACTGGAGCAGCTGGGGAACTTGCGAACATTGTAAATAGAATGGGGACAGTGGGAGATTTCCGGCATCGGTGTCCCACTCCCACGGAAATTGAGTGTGTTATAGACAGTAATATTCATATTTTAATTTGACTCTTCGTGGTCTTAGAAATATTTAATGTTTGTATTTTATATATTTTTGTGTGGATAATCTTCTGTAATTCTGGGCAAAGCACGTTGTAACTGGATCACTGAACACTCCGTGAAAAAAGAGTGTCACGGAAAAATATTGTCAAAGTCAAAAGTTAAACCCAAGTCAAGTTGTTATTATAGTACTTATATGTCACCATATACTTCAAAGTACAATTTACTCTGACAGTACAGATGTGAAACCACATACAACCTACCTGGAAGGAGGTACAGAGGAGATGTCAGGGGTAGGTTTTTAACACAGAGAGTGGTGAGTGCGTGGAATGGGCTGCTGGCGGCCGTGGTGGAGGCGGAAATGACAGGGTCTTTGAAGAGACTCCTGGATGGATACATGGACCTTAGAAAAATAGAGGGCTATAGATAAGCCAAGGTAGTTCACAGGTCAGGACATGCTCGGCACGACTTTGTGGGCTGAAGGGCCTATATTGTGCTGTAGATTTTCTATACAGTATTTCTATTATATTTCTGAAATCCTCAGGGTCATTTTCTGCAGGCATTCTTAACAAATCTATAGAACAGTAACTGTGAACTGTAAATTTCAATAACAATAAACTGTAAACAAACTGTGCAAATGAAGAAAATAAATACCAGTAGATAATGAGTATGAAATAACAATATAACTGAGTCCGTACATGAGTGTATCTATCCCCTTTTGTACAAGATGGTTGAGGGGTAGTAACTGTTCCTGAACCAGGTGGTGCGAGTTCTGAGGTACCTGTACCTTCTACCTGATGGCAGCAGTGAGGAAAGATCATTGCCTGGGTGGTGAGGATCTTTGACGATGGACGCTGCTTTCCTACGGCAATGTTTCATGTAGATGTGCTCAGTGGCTATGAGTTTTACCCACGATATGCCGGGCCGAATCCACTACCACTCAGTAGGATTTCCCACTCAAAGGCATTGGTGTTCCTATACCAGGCCATAATGCAGCAAGTCAGCACACTTTCCACCATACATTTATAGAAGTTTGGCAAAGTTTTCGATGTCCAGCTGAATCTCTGAGATTCCTGAGGAAGTAGAGGAGCAGTCGGGCCTTGTTCACAATAATATTTATACAATGGGTCCAGGACAGGTCCTCAGAGAGTGACACACAGAAATTCAAAGTTACTGACCCTTTCCATCTCCAATCGTCCTTTGATTACTGTCTCATGGACCTCTGGTTTTCCTCTCCTAAGGCCACAATAAGTCCCTTGGTCTTATTGACATTGAGTGAGATGTTGCTGTTATTATAGCACTCAGCCAAGTTTTCGGTGTCCCTCCTGTACCCCTTTGATACAGCCCACAACAGTGGTGTCATCAGTAAACTTGTAAATGGTGTTGGAAGTATACTTGGCCACACAGTCATACTGTAGATGTAAAGTGAGTAGGGGCGGGGGGAGCTAAGCACACTTCCCATGATGCACGAAAGAAAGGGAATTCTGAAGTATGAGTGTGTGCCCTGATTGTGTGTCTGAATGGTCACGTGAGAGTCACTGTCCTGGACATCTAAGAGAACTCCGGTGGCGTGTGTGTTCACACATTACGGACAGACAGAATGAAGTGTGTTGAGCAGTGGGTGGAATGGAAGAAGGGGGTGCTTGCAGAAGTACAGATATAAGTAGAAAGGTTTGAGGCTTTCAGGTGCACTGTGATGTTCACCTGGAGTGAAATGCAAAAATAATTGGTTGTTTCTCACAGTAAGAGCAAGGAAGATGAAATAAAGTTAGAGAAAAAAGACTCAGAAAGAACAGGAAAATGTAATCGAGTCTACCTCAATGTGTAACAAGACACAACTGGTACCAATGTCTGAGTAGGAAGTAGTAGGAACCTGCTGTACCCCTGCCTCCCACAGGTACGGTTACAACAAAGCCCACCCCAGTCGTGTCTCCTGAGTACTCGACGAGGCAGGTGTAAAGCTCTCACTAGCACGATGGGAGAATGAGCAATATGGAGACTTTTATGCACTCTGAACTAAAATGGTGTGTTATATTGAAGTGTTTCCTTCACACTCCACAGTGACATATGATATACAGTATTGCACAAAAAGCAGATGAGCACGTTAATGAATTTGTAAAGTAGACAAGCAAAATATTTCAGAAGTTCACGGATTTACTCCATCGTAATGAATGTTATTGTAAATGATGAGTAAATGAGCTCAGGCTAAAGAAAATGTAGACTGTTACTTGTTTGAGATGAAAAGAGGTAAGTAAAATTCTGAGTGGTTTACAATAATTCCAGGTGAAATCAAGTGATTCAAACTGTTAAGGGAATGGATAATATTTGTGTGAGGACTGGAAACTCTCTGGACTGCTCTACCGTTATATCAGTAATATTGACCTTTCTATAAAAATATTGTGACAGCTGCCCTATACAATTTGAATGTTATTTTAACATGCATTCTGATTTTAGTTTAATAAAAATGACAGTGATTACATTGTTGCTGATCATTACTAGAACCATAGAACCATAGAACCATAGAAACTACAGCACAGAAACAGGCCCTTTGGCCCTTCTTGGCTGTGCCGAACCATTTTCTGCCTAGTCCCACTGACCTGCACACGGACCATATCCCTCCATACACTTCCCATCCATGTATCTGTCCAATTTATTCTTAAATGTTAAAAAAGAACCCGCATTTACCACCTCGTCTGGCAGCTCATTCCATACTCCCACCACTCTCTGTGTGAAGAAGCCCCCCCTAATGTTCCCTTTAAACTTTTCCCCCCTCACCCTTAACCCATGTCCTCTGGTTTTTTTCTCCCCTTGCCTCAGTGGAAAAAGCCTGCTTGCATTCACTCTATCTATACCCATCATAATTTTATATACCTCTATCAAATCTCCCCTCATTCTTCTACGCTCCAGGAAATGAAGTCCTAACCTATTTAACCTTTCTCTCTAACTGAGTTTCTCAAGTCCCGGCAACATCCGTGTAAACCTTCTCTGCACTCGTTCAACCTTATTTATATCCTTCCTGTAATTTGTTGACCAAAACTGAACACAATACTCCAGATTCGGCCTCACCAATGCCTTATACAACCTCATCATAACATTCCAGCTCTTATACTCAATACTTCGATTAATAAAGGCCAATGTACCAAAAGCTCTCTTTATGACCCTATCTACCTGTGAAGACACTTTTAGGGAATTTTGTATCTGTATTCCCATATCCCTCTGTTCCACTGCACTCCTCAGTGCCTTACCATTAACCCTGTATGTTCTACCTTGGTTTGTCCTTCCAACATGCAATACCTCACACTTGTCAGTATTAAACTCCATCTGCCATTTTTCAGTCCATTTTACCAGCTGGTACAAGTCCATCTGCAGGCTCTGAAAACCTTCCTCACTGTCTACTACACCTCCAATCTTTGTATCATCAGCAAACTTGCTGATCCAATTTACCACATTATCATCCATATCATTGATATAGATGACAAATAAGAATGGACCCAGCACTGATCCCTGTGGCACACCACTAGTCACAGGCCTCCACTCAGAGAAGCAATTCTCTACCACCACTCTCTGGCTTCTTCCATCGAGCCAATGTCTAATCCAATTTACCACCTCTCCATGTATACCTAGCGACTGAATTTTCCTAACTAACCTCCCATGCGGGACCTTGTCAAAGGCCTTATTAAAGTCCATGTGGACAATATCCACTGCCTTCCCTTCATCCACTTTCCTGGTAACCTCCTTGAAAAACTCCAACAGATTGGTCAAACATGATCTACCATGCACAAAGCCATGTTAACTCTCCCTAATAAGCCCCTGTCTATCCAAATGCTTGTAGATTCTGTCTCTTAGTACTCCCTCCAATAACTTACCTACTACTGACGTTAAACTCACCGGCCTATAATTTGCCGGATTACTTTTTGATCCTTTTTTAAACAACGGAACAACATGAGCCACTCTCCAATCCTCTGGCACTTCACCCGTAGACAGTGAAATTTTTAATATTTCTGCCAGGGCCCCCGCAATTTCAACACTAGTCTCCTTCAAGGTCCGAGGGAACACTCTGTCAGGTCCCGGGGATTTATCCACTTTAATTTTCCTCAAGACAGCAAGCACCTCCTTCTTTTCAATCTGTACAGTTTCCATGGTCTCACTACCTGATTCCTCCAATTCCATAGATTTCATGCCAGCTTCCTTAGTAAATACAGACGCAAAAAACCTTTTTAAGATCTCCCCCATTGCCTTTGGTTCCGCACAAAGCCGACCACTCTGAGCTTCAAGAGGACCAATTTTATCCCTTACAATCCTTTTGCTCTTAATATACTTGTAAAAGCTCTTTGGATTATCCTTCACTTTGACTGCCAAGGCAACCTCATGTCTTCTTTTAGCCCTCCTGATTTCTTTTTAAGTATTTTCTTGCACTTCTTATACTCCTCAAGCACCTGATTTACCCGCCGTTTCCTATACATTTCATACAGCTCCCTCTTCTTCTTTATCAGAGTTGCAATATCCCTTGAGAACCAAGGTTCCTTATTCCTATTCAATTTGCCTTTAATCCTGACAGGAACATACAAACTCTACACTCTCAAAATTTCTCCTTTGAAGGCTTCCCACCTACCAATCTCATCTTTGCCAGAGAACAACCTGTCCCAATCCACGCTTTTTAGATCCTTTCTCATTTCTTCAAATTTGGCCTTTTTCCAGTTCAGAACCTCAACCCTAGGACCAGATCTAGCCTTGTCCATGATCAAATTGAAACTAATGGTGTTATGATAACTGGAACCAAAGTGCTTCCCTACACAGACTTCCGTCACTTGCCCTAATTCGTTTCCTAACAGGAGATCCAATATTGCATCCCCTCTAGTTGGTCCCTCTATATATTGATTTAGAAAACTCTCCTGAACATATTTTACAAACTCTAAACCATCTAGACCCCTAACAGTATGGGAGTCCCAATCAATGTATGGAAAATTAAAATCCCCTACCACCACAACTTTATGTTTCCCGCAGTTGCCTGCTATCTCTTTGCAGATTTTCTCTTCCAAGTCTCGTTGACTATTGGGTGGTCTGTAAGACAATCCCACTAATGTGGCCATACCTTTCCTGTTTCTCAGCTCCACCCATAAGGACTCAGTAGACAAGCCCTCTAATCTGTCCTGCCTGAGCACTGCTGTAATATTTTCCCTAACAAGCAATGCTACTCCCCCACCTTTCATTCCTCTGCCTCGATCACATCTGAAACATCGGAACCCTGAAATATTAAGCTTCCAGTCCTGCCCCTCCTGTAGCCAAGTTTCACTAATTGCTACAACATCATATTTCCACATGTCAATCCACACCCTCAACTCATCCGCTTTCCCCGCAATACTCCTAGCATTGATTAGATAGATTAACTTCTGTTTACAAATTCACTCTAAATTTAGTTTCAACATTACCCGCTTTACATGCATTTGACTTGTAACCCACTTGTGGATGCTATTATTTTTGTATTGAAGAGCACATAGCATTGTTTAGAAAAAGAAACTATTCTAAATGCTGTTCTTTGCTGTTTTTTGCTGTTCTTTGATTCACTTTAACAAACATGGGGATGTTGGTGGTGGACACGATGGGGGTAAAAGATGGAGACGTCAGTGAGGGGTGCACTTTGTTTATGGACAGTCTGGTCACCGAGCTCAAAGATGCCGACAGTACCAAGGCAACTTTGATAACAGTCAGTTTCAGCCTCCACCGCCAGCACTATCACAGACTATGAAGTTTACTTCAAATTATCCTTTCCCAAACTGTACTGTAGAATCTGTACAATTGTAATTCTGCCCGTTGTAAAATAGCCCCTGATGTAAACCCCCATGTCAATTTTTGGAATTGACGGCTTCTTCTCCGGATCCGATACTGGGAGAAATGTTAGCGGGTGTGTGGTTTGTGCACCTCATGTCACTGATGAGGCAGCACAGCTCCTGTTCCATTCAAACAACATGACCCTTAGTTACGAATGCACGTTGGGACTAAACGGTCGAGTTGTTGGGTGTGCTGTAGGGGGCCCATACATTTGGAAAGTGGGTTAACAGTGCAGTCTCTACCCCGCAACTGTACTGTGTTTGATTCTGTTTGCCACTTTGATAAGAAGATTAGAGCTGTGAAGGGAGCACTGGACTGCACTGCCCAGAGAAATCACACTTGCCAATGGAACTGGAAATCATTCGGGGGGTTTAGTCCATTGGGGGCCACAGACTACATGCAAGCAGACATGCAGTTTAAACTGGCATCATGGTAAACAGACACAGAGTGAACTGGGGGGACTCTTCCTGTGCTGTACTGTTCACTGTTTATTGGTGAATGATCACAGCACCAGTGGGCAAAGGATCAAATGGAGATAGTGACGAAACACTTATTTCTACTCTGACTGTGGTTCGCATCTGGGACACATAGACTGCCGAGCTGATGGGAATAACCATTCAGTGTGTTAAAAGAGGAACTGGACAGGTCCTTCGGGGAAATAGCATGCCGAGCCGTGGGAAGAGACTGGGAGCGGGACGGTAGGAAGGTGGTACCAGAAGCTTGTATATAATTGATTGGTTTACTGGTCTACCCCATTCCACAGTGATCTTCTGCCCACTGATGGTCTGAAAAACTCAGTGTGGTCTCCAGGAGACTTCTAATCTACCCAAGTGTATATGGTCAGTTCGAGTAATAAGGACACACTTCTGTAAATACTCTGCCACTACGCTCCAAGCACAGTGAGCTGCCGGAGCACAGTACAGGTCAGTAAAGGCACAGACCAGCACCGGACTCTGATACAAGTACAAAGATTTATCAAAACGTTCCACCGATGACAAAAGCACAGCACTCTACGTCTGAGCTATAAACGCCATCAGCATCTTACTGTAAGGGCAAAAGCCTTTACAACACGAGGCACCGCACTGTAAGAAGATAGATCTTTACAACAGCCCGCACCGCACAGACCTCTACAGCTGTTGGCAGCATGTCATTAAGAGACAGGTCTTGATAATAGTTGATACAAAGACTTCCACAGTGACTGACCAGTACTGAAATGACGGAGATTGTTATTATACATAGACACTTAACTGGCTTTGCGCTGTGTAATCAGAGAACTGTAACATTCCTGCAAGGACCTTAAATTTAACGATAATAAACCCCACTTTGTTCTGCACCATATGACAGGGACACAGACCCCAGCAACCCCAACAACCCCAACACAACTCTGTGGGGACACAGTTTTCCAGTAGCATCCATTTGCTGTACAGATAAAGACAGACATGACACAGTGAAGACACGGCTGAATACATACCAAATTCCGCACACTGTACACCAGACACTTGCAACACTGGAAACACACAGGGTAAAGTAATTTGCGATATATAGACGTTTGCTACGAGGACTTAGACCTATAAAACTCTCAGCGCTGTGTGAGTGCACGCAGACCTGAACCCACCTTACATTGTGCTCCACTCTTGAAGAGTAGTCCAACCCCAGCGCTTCAAGCACTGAGACTTGTACAACCCTGATCGTGGAGAGCAGTACATGGCCACTGTCAATCACCTCCCTCCAACTGGGATTCTTTCAGGATGGAAGAGAGAGTTGATGAAGAGAAACCTGGAGATATTGTGTGCTGCACTTTACAAAGGTTTTTGAAGTTCCAGCAGGAGAAAAAGGAACAGAAAAGTAGGAAGGTTGTAGCAAGTTGTAAAAGCAACAGATAGTGTGTGATTGTAATTTCCACAATGTTGACACAATTCTTAGTGTAGAGGTTTAGAGGAACAGAGTTTGTTCGCACCCTGGAACGGTTGACCAGCACTTACAGCCAATACTATGCGAGTTTGTGTAAATGTTGTTTCGAACATTGACAAACTTGTGTAGATGTACAGAGGAGAATATCCCGATTTGTTGCATCATGATCTGCGTGGAAACATCAATACCATTGAGTGAAGTGAACCGTAAAAAGTTGTGGATGCAGCCAGTCCAGCATAGGTAAAACCCTCCCACTATGAGCACATCTGTACGGAGCATTGCCGAAGGAAAGCAGCATCATCATCAAGGACCCCATCATCCAGGCGATGTTCGTTTCTCGATGCTGCCATCAAGAAGTTATGTGAGCCCTCATGTCCGATAGTACCAGGTTCAGGAATAGTCATTACCCTTCAACGCTCAGGCTTTTAAAATAGAGGAGACTCCCTGGACTGCTCTACCATTGTCTCATTAATGTTCACCGTTGTATAAAAATATTGTGACAGTTGCCCGTTATTTTATTAATTAATTTTTGATTAATTTGTTTAATTATTTATTAATTTGAATGTTATTTTAATTTGTATTCTGTTTTATATTTAATAAGAATGACAGTAACCCCATTGTTTTTGATCATTGCGAGATTAACTTCTGTTTACAGTTTCACTCTTACTTTCAACATTACCTGCTTTACATGCTTTTGACTTGTCACCCACTTGTGACTGGTATTATTTTTTGTTTTGAAAAGCGTATAGCATTGTTTAGAAAAAGCTATTCTAACTGTATGTGTTTTGCTTTTCTTTGATTCACTTTAACAAACATGGGGATGTTGGCGGTGGACACAGTAGGGGTAAAAGATGGAGACAGCCTGGCCACTGAACTTAAAGATACCCTCAGCGCCAAGGCAACTTCGATAACAGTCAGTTTCAGCCTCTATCGCCATCACCACCACAGACTATGAAGCTTACTTTAATTTATCCTTTCCCAAACTGTACTGCAGAATCTGTACAATTGTAATTCTGCCCATTGTAAAATAGCACCTGATGTAAGCCCGCATGTCAGGGTTTGGCATTGACAGCTTCTTCTCCTGATCCGATACTGGGAGAAATGTTAGTGGGTGTGTGGTTTGTGCACCTCATGTCACAGGCGAGGCAGCACAGCTCCTGTTCCATTCAAACAACATGATCCTTGGTTATGAATGCACGTTGGGACTAAACGGTGGAGTTGTTGAGTGTACTGTAGGGGGCCCAGACATTCGGAAGGTGGGTTAACAGTGCAATCTCTACCCCTCAATTGTACTGAGTTTGATTCTGTTTACCACTGTGATGAGAAGATTAGAGCTGTGAAGGGAGCACTGGACCGCACTGCCCAGAGAAATCACACTTGCCAATGAAACTGCTTTGAACGATGGCAATAAACTTCTCATCATGGACTGCATAAATCCTCAGCTCTGAAGCTGCTTCATGAGGATGAGGGTGAAGTCTGTTACTGTACCTACCAGGTAATGAGAACAGATTTAGGTAACAGTACGTGCAATGTCCATGTCACCAGTGATCCTATAACCTCTGTTAATGGCACTTACAGTATAGGATGGCAGGCCTACTGCTGTTTGCCAAGGGTATCCCCTTTGCCTTTAAATTGAGCCTTTGGCCTGAACAAAAGCTGTCAAATATTTATTGATATTTGGAGTCTGTAGCAGAAAATATTAACGCCTGCCAGCATTGAAGCACGAAGGAGACTGATAAGTGTAATTGGATTGTAGTGTTCCTGTTCTGGGGACCTACCAGACGGGATCGTGAGAACATCAGTATGACCCCAGTGTTGCAGTGATCGGCTAACAACACTGCTGTAGTGCTACATGATACAAGTCTGGTCATGAAAGACATTTCTAACAAAGTGGCAGCAAGCTGCATCATGGCCTTTCAAATCTGAACAGCATTAAACTTCCTGTTGGCCGAGAGGGGAGGAACTTGTGTCATTATTGGACTGAAATAATGCAAAACATCGTCGATTTTATCCGTGCAGATCCCGTTAGAAGCTGTTAAAGTGAAGAAGTTTGGGCAGGAGTTACATACGACTCTATCATCACCTTTGGAACCCTTCTGATTAGCCTCATTCCCTGCCAGGAAGTTTGTGCAACTCCAGTGTACAGTGGGCAAGGGGGTTTATATTCCTGCTGGTGTTGAAACTTGTTTAAGTTTCTTACTGAGAGCACTCTGTGGTGAGAGGACCCGAAGGACAGCTGCCTCCTATCGTTCAGCAATCCTATTCTGCAGACAGACGATGACAGGATCACTGGGGAGTCTCGACTTTTCTGTGCAATTCAGCTGCATCCACAATTCATGTGGTCCTTTGCAGAACGCAAAGGGAAGTGGGGACTGTGGATGTTACAGCAAGTCAAGTTAATGTAGCGCCTTGGCAAGGATAGTTCACAGATAGTGTGCAGTCAACCCAGGGAAGAAAGGTCTTTGAAGAGCACAGTTCCCCTTTGCACAGCAGGGGACTGGAGCCATTTTGCACACCAAAACAAGATGAGGATGCAATCGATGTGTTCCAGGGTGACACTTAATATTGGTCACAAAGAAGAGAAATCTGCAGATGCTGGAAATCCAAGCAACACACACAAGATGCTGAAGGAACTTAGCAGACCAAGTAAATCGATGGAAAAGAGTAAACAGTCGACGTTTCCGACCGGCACCCTTCGTCTGGTCTGATATTAGTTAGTTACCTTACTACTGTGGTGGGACCATGCGGGAATTGAAAGTTGACAACAGAAGCCCCTGATTAATATGCCCGGAATGATGGACTCTGTGTAACAACGAACAAGTAACAAAGAACGGTGCTGAGATATAGATTCTCAGGGGATACTTGAGGAAAGAGGTTGACAGTAACATCACTTTCTTCTCGGAAGGCTCACAGCAGCAGCCCGAGCAATTCCATCCTTCCCAATGCCCAAATTAACGTAAACACAATTCTTTGTCTGCTTTTATTTCTCTTTTGAATTCAATATTCCCGTTGAATAATGTAGTAAAATTCATCTCTCCCCGTCGGGGAATTGAACCCCGTCTCCCGCGTGACAGGCGGGGACACTAACCACTATACTAACGAGCAATTGCTGTTAACAGCTCATGTCATGCACATTTAAGAGGACAGGAGGGTGAACAGAATTACCTTGATGTTTCTCAGCTGTAATACTGGAGCCTTTCACTCGTGTCCCTCCCACAGCAGTGTCTCAGTTTGCTCCAGCGATTCAGTCACCTGTTGTGTTCAAGGATTAGCGAAGGGAAGTGCTCTCATTCGAGCCCAAATCCGTGTTGTTGGAATCAACATTTTTAATCACAGTTATATATTTATATTTCTGCTTTTTTTTAGTGCGACAGGCGGGAAATGATATGTAGCTAATCGAATTCTGAAGCGATCATTCCCACTTCATTGAAACACTGGGTGTTGTGTATCTCCGGTCTGTCGGAGGATGGCGACCTCAACCGGACATAACAGGAACTGCAACAGAGTGAGGAATCACAGTGACCACATTCAGAAAACAGCTCGAACCACAGTCATACACTTCTAGCGTCCGAGTGGTCCAACCCTGACAACTCGCGTACGAATTCCCGAAGTTATTTAAATCGACGGGTGAGTGTAAAATTATTATTCACCCTGGGCTGGCCAGTGGATCAGGGACTGAAGTGCTGTCCCTCACATTTTCCCCGGTGAACCCATCAGTGCAGCTTCCTGCTCGCACTCTAACTCAGATTCCCACAGCCAACTAGGACACATCAAAACATGTCGGATGATGTGTTCACGCTGAGTGCGGTCCGTCTGCTCACCACCCACTCTGTCTATTTATACACAATGGGATCTCTCTCATCCCCCTCCCCCATTACCAGAGTAAATAAAACCCTTTATTGTGATTCACAAATGTAATATAGATTCACAGAATCATGCGACCCTAAAACAGACCTTTCGGCTCACAATGTCCGTGCTGACAATCAACTACCGATCACACCAGAAAAGGGCTCGCTTACTAGCTGTTGACTTCAATGTCTTGATGATTCAGGTGGTCGCCCAGACAATTCTCTAATGTTGTGAGGGGCACCTGCCTCACCAGCCACTCAGTCATGGGTTCCAGTTTCCAAACACCATCCGCATAACGTTCTCCCTGAGATGCTCTCTAAGTTCACACACGTCAGGAGAGTGTTCCCCTATCCTGATAGGCCCGGGTTAATTTGATATGACCTCCGTCACCTCCAGAGCTCTCCATGGAAACAATCGTCAATCCATCGGCCGAATGGATGCCCATGGGCCCAGCACGCTGCCGCTGCGCCGCTCTGCTGCTGTCTGAACGTGGTGACGCGCTGCTCCGTCGTGGACGTTGCTGAATTCCTCTCTTCATTTTCATTTGTCGATTCTTTGCTGACGTCACACATTTCATAGAAACATGGAAAACCTACAGCACAATACAGGCCCTTCGGCCCACAAAGCTGTGCCGAACATGTCCTTACCTTAGAAATTACCTAGGGTTGCCCATTGCTCTCTGTTTTTCTAAGCTTCAATGGAGGGCTTCCTTTATAAATATTTCCTTTACTAACTGTTCTTTGTTGATTTATTTCGCACCTTTCTCTCTGCTTTTCTTCTCGTATTTGCTATCTCCTGCCTCATCCTGATATTATCTCTGTGCTGTCGGTGCTCCGACCCATTCGGAGACCTCGTTCCCGACATGTCAGCAATCAATGTGTTTCACATTATTTACTGAACCCGGTTTCAGTGGCCCTGCTGTCATACATTCTGTTCATCTTCCACGGTATCTCTTCCGGGTTCTCTCTCTTTGCCTCCAGGCTGTCCTTCGGCATAAATATCAATGGACACCGGCTGAGCTGCAGCTGAATTGACGCGAAATAGACTCATTCCTCCTGTGGTCTCTATCGCCGCCTGAGGAAGGTAGACCCAAACAACCCCGCTATCCTGCCTGCCTGAGGAAAGATATCTTTAGCGACCGAGGGGATGGGGCAGAGCGCATTAAAGTTTGTCCGGTCAGGAGAGCCGATACTCTCTGGTATAATCCCATTCCTTTGCAAACTCACTGAGCCACAAGATCAGGAGTCGGAACCAATTCTGAAGATGTACGGCTAAACAGGAAAGCAGGTCAGTCCATGCTGGCGGCAGATTATCATCCGCATGTTTAGAGTGACCAGAGTCACTCAATCCATGGTTTTTCCAATGAACGCCCTGAATTCATAACAAGAGCTTTACAGCGCAATAAAATACATAGTTTTCTTTTCTTTATTCTATAGTTTTATCAGGAGACGGCGACAAAATTAACTCTTTGGGAGACAGAATAAAATAATTTGAAATTACGTGGACACGGGTTATTCCCTCCGCAGTGGAACAAGCTCGCTGAAACTTTAATGAACTTCTGGTCTACCGCCCTAATCCCTCGACCATGACAGCCGCGACACTCAGCCTGGGAGACAGGAGGACATTTTTCAAAGGAACTCATCACTATGTTCCAGGGCGATTCGGCTCAACATCAACGTCAGGGTCATAGAAGCTGGGCTGACATACACTCCACATCCACTCTTTATAGGTTATTCAATATTCGATAGGTTTCAATGAGATCCTCCCTCATTCTTCTAAATTCCAACGAGTAGAGGCCTTTTATTTTTCTAAGCTCCATGTACCTATCCGAGAGTCTATTAAAATACCCTATTGCATCCGCCTCCACCACCGTCGCCGGCAGCCAGTTCCACGCACTCACCACTCTGCGTAAAAAAAAACTTACTCCTGACTTCCCATCTGTACCTACTTCCAAGCACCTTAAAACTGTGCCCTCTCCTGTGAGCCTTTTCAGCGCTGGGAAAAAGCCTCTGACTATCCACAGGATCAATGCCTCACATCATCTTATACAACTCCATCAGGTCACCTCTCATCCCCCGTCGCTCCGAGGACAAAAGGCCGAGTTCTCTCAACCTACTCTCATAAGGCACGCTCTGCAATCCAGGTAACATCCCTGTAAATCTCCTCTGCATCCTTTCTATGGTTTCCAATCCTTCCTGGATTGAGGTGACCAGAACTGAGCACAGTACTCCAAGTGGGGTCTGATCGGGGTCCTATATAGCTGTAACATTACCTGTCGGCTCCTGAACTCAATCTCACGGTTGGTGAAGGTAAATACATCGTATGCCCTCTTAACCACACAGTCAACCTGCAAATGATTGTATCAAGCTGTATTTTTTGCAGTTTTCTACACCACCTGTGAAATGCAGACTGCTAAGCACAGAACAATAAATACCACGTTGAGAAAACATAAACAACAGAAGTGCGAACAACTCTGTACACTTGAACTCAGGCGCTGCAGAGTCAGTCTGCCCCATTCCATCTTGGCTGAGTTATTATCCTCATCAACTCCATTCTCACGCCTTCTCTCCCCAGTCTTTGACTTCCTTACTGAGCAAGTAACTACCACCCTCCGCGTTAAACATACCGAGTGACTCGGGCTCCATCGCCGTCGACAGCAAAGAATTCCACAGACTCACCGCCCTCCGGCTCAAGACAATTTCCTTTGACCTTTGTCAGATTTGAGATGCTCATAAAATCTGTTATATCAGCAATATCACGGACAAAATGCTGGAAGAACTCAGCGGACTGTCTGGGTATTGCCTTATATTTGCAGCATCTGCACATTTTTCGTGCTGGTACATCAAGAACGTCGTTATTTGACGGTTTCTATCCCGACCTTGTTTTCTCTCTTACATTTTTATTCCTATCTGTGTTTCCAGACTTTTGTGTGTGCGACCAGGAGGGAGTTACAGGACTGAAGGGCAGTTCAACATCGGAAACTGCAGGGACACGAGATATGGGTCGTTCAGTGTCGCTGGTCTCCATTTGTAGTGCAATAATTATCAAACAATAAACAATGAAATCTGTTAAAGTAGCTCTTCTGTGACAAATCTGGCGTTTAACATTAAATCTACCGGCCTCATTGCCACCAAAGACTCTGCTGAAGTAATGCCCGAGAATTGTGATGTATTGGTCTTCAATCGTCCAATGTTTGCATCAGAGACAATGGCGTTTAATTGAAGTGTTTGTTCACGTGCCGTCACTAAGAAAATTAGTGAAGTGTTTGACCGTATCGCTGGAGATTGATGCTCTGTTTGAATCGAGGTCGTTGTTAATGCATCAGCTCAGAGTGTCTAACGGAGCTGTGAATTCAGGAACAAGAGAAATCACAGACTCTCACTGAAATGGTGTATCCAGTCATCTGACGATAGAAGACGTTTAGTATCCTTTTATTTCAGCCTTTGGAATTCCGGGTAAGCCGCGGTGTCAGCTGCCGTTGGTGGAAGTTCAAGTTTAATTCCAATGTTGTGATTGTGATATGTGAAAAGCCGGTTCACAGCATCGATTGTCAGTCACCATCTTCCAACCCCGGAATAGACCACTCATAGTCTCCATTTCCCATTCTGTCTCTGTGGCGCAATCGGTCAGCGCGTTCGGCTGTTAACCGAAAGGTTGGTGGTTCGAGCCCACCCAGGGGCGCTGGTGACCCGGCAGTTTTTGCAGAGTGTTATATTGCCAGCTGGGTAACGCTGTGCTGTGCGGAGACCCTGCGACTGCAGCGTTAACTTCAGTGGGAATTAAAATGTTTTTTAAAAGCTTCTCTTTCACACTATTTCTAGAGATCAAATCATTACACAACGTATTGAGAAAGAACAATGTTAAGCAATAACAGAATGCAGAATGAAATGTAACTGCGACAGAGACAGCACAGTGCGGGTAAACAATCAGGTGCCGCATCACAACGGGTAGATTGTGAGGTCAAGGCTCCATCTTATCGTCTCGGGCACCATCCAATAGACATAAAGGCGGAGTTGAAGCTATCCACGAGCCTGTACTACGTGCTGTCTTGTACCTTCAGCCGGATAGAAGAAGGGAAAAGAGAGAGTACAGTACCCAAGGCGCATGGTATATTTTTGTCAGGATTGTGTAAGTTACATACTCCTTCACCATTCTCTTTGACCATAAGTGCATGTTTCCTCGAGCGACATCTTTGGAACTAACGGACTTGCCGGGTCTAATGTCGTGGGCTTGATTAAATTTTGGATCATTCAGTTGGCGTCTAATTGTTTTCATCCAACATAGGCTCCCCATCATTTTATTTTCACTGTGGATGTCCAATCCCTATAAACGTCCAGCAAACCACCCACCCCCGCACCAGGAAGGTCTCAAATCTCTGCGCTTCCATCGGGAAACCAGACCCAACCAGCTCCCCACCACCACCATTCACCTCCATCTGGCCGAACTTGTCCTCCCACTTCCCTTAAACACAAGGTGAGCCGTGGACACTGGCATGGGTCCCAGCTGTGCCTGCCTGTGTGTCGGCTCCGTGGAACAGTCTATGTTCCAAGCTTACACTGGTGTCGCTCCCTAACTTTCCCTACACTATGTAAATAACGGTATTGCTACCTCTTTCTGCACCCATGTGGAACTCATCTACTTCATCAGCTTTGCCTGCAACTTCCACCTTGCCCAAAAGTTTACCTGTCCCATATCCGACAGCTCCCTCCGTTTTCTCCATCTCTCTGTCTCTATCTCTGAAGATAGCTTGTCTACTGATGTCTATTATAACCACACAGACCCTCACAGCTACCTGGACTATACCGCTTCGCATCCCATTACATGTAAAAATGCCAGCCCCTTCTCTCAATTCCTCCGTCTCTGCCGCATCTGACCTCAGGATACAGCGTTTCATTCAAGAACAAAGGGGATATCGTCTTTTTTCAAAGAAAGGGGCTTCCCTTCCTCCACCATGAAAGCTGCTCTCAACAGAATCTCTTCCATTTTGCTCACGTCTGCCCCCACCGCATCCTCGCTCCCTCCCCTGGGCAGAGGGTTTGTCTTGTCCTCACCTACCTCCCTCGCCCCAGCCTCCGCCTCCAGCACACAATTCTCTGTAATTTCCACCATCTCCGGCGGGATCCCACCACCAAACTCCCATGTGTGTCCGTCCCTCCCACTGATCTCTGTCCTGGCACTTATCCTTGCAAGTGAAACAAGTGTTACACCTGTCCCTACACCTCCGCCCTCAGTACTATTCAGGGCCCCAAGCAATCCTTCTAGGTAAGGCGACTCTTCAGCTGTGAGTCTTTTAAGGTCATCGACTGCATCCAGTGCTCCCGGTGCAGCCTCCTGTATATCGGTGAGACCCGACACAGATTGGGAGACCACATCGCCAAGCACCTACACTCCCTCCACCAGAACAAGCGAGATCTCCCAGTGGCCACCCATTTTAATTCCACTTCCCATTCCAATTCCGACATGGCAGCCCATGGCCTCCAGTATTGTTCCGATGAAGCCACGCTCAGGGTGGAAGACCAAAACATTATATTCCGCCTAGGTAGCTTCCAACCTGATGGCATGAACATCGATTTCTCAAACTTCCAGTAATGTCCCCTCCTTCATGAAGCCCCATTCTCTTTTCCCTCTCTGATCTTATCTGTTACCTGCCCATCACCTCCCTCTGGTGTTCCGCCCCCTTCTCTTTCTTTCATGGCCTCCTCTCCTTCCCTGTTCTCCAGCCCAGTTTCTCTTTCACCAATCAAAGTTTCAGGTCTTTAATTTACCAGCCACCTCCCCACCCCCACCGGTTTCAAATATCACCTCGTGCTTCTTCCTCCCCTCACAGTCTAACTCTGATTCCTCATTGGTTTTTGCTCCAGTCCGGATGAAGGGGCTCGGTCCGAAACGTCGACTGTATTTTTTCCCACAGATGCTGCCTGGCCTGCTGAGTTCCTCTAACATTTTCTGTGTTGCTTGGATTTCCATCATCTGTAGATTTTCTCTTTGTGCCTCGATCAATGTCACTCCACACTAAAAACATCGTACACCCTTCCGTCTCTGAACCTGGCAGCCCGTTCCAAGCACCCACCCCACTCTGTCTAAAAACGTGACCCGCACATCTTTAAACTCTCTCCTACCTTAAATTCATTCCCGCTGGAATTTCAAATCCCTACCCTGGGAATCCAATTCTGACTATCTGCCCAATCTATGTCTCTCATAGAGTCAGGAAGCGAGCAAGTAGCATCACTGTAGACCCATCACACCCTGGACATCACCTGTTCCAACTCCTTCCTTCTGGTAGGTGCTTTAGATCACTGTATGCCAGGACACGTAGGTACAGGAACAGTATCTTTCTGTATGCCATCAGTCTTATGAACACTTGAATTTTAGTCTATTATAAACCAAGTCCACCTGTATATACACTGGTATTCAGCACCTCATTGTATACAGTTCACAGTTATTTGCACTATTGTTTTGTTTGCTTTTTGATTCTGTGCAGCAAGAGCTCAGGGAAACCGACATCAAATTCCCTGTATGTGTCACATCCTTGACGATAATAAAGGATTCTGATTCTGATAATTTGGTCAAGTTTCCTCTCAGTCTCTGATATTCCAATGAAGGCAAACAAGCTCAAACACTTTAATCAGGCAACACTTTACAAATCTTGCCGATCCTTCCTGTGAAGTGTCCATTCTTGTAGAATCTGGAATAGAGTCAGAACAGAATTTAACGAGAAACTCTTGACGGATGTGAATTCCAACTCTGATTCACAACCAGTGAATGATAATTAATGAAACACACATCAAAGTTGCTGGTGAACGCAGCAGGCCAGGCAGCATCTCTAGGAAGAGGCACAGTCGACGTTTCAGGCCGAGACCCTTCGTCAGGGCTAACTGAAGGAAGAGTGAGTAAGAGATTTGAAAGTGGGAGGGGGAGGGGGAGATCCAAAATGATAGGAGAAGACAGGAGAGGGAGGGATGGAACCAAGAGCTGGACAGGTGATTGGCAAAAGGGATACGAGAGGATCATGGGACAGGAGGTCCGGGAAGAAAGACAAGGGGGGTGGGGAACCCAGAGGATGGGCAAGGGGTATATTCAGAGGGGCAAAGGGAGAAAAAGGAGAGTGAGAGAAAGAATGTGTGTATAAAAATTAAGTAACAGATGGGCTACGAGGGGGAGGTGGGGCATTAGCGGAAGTTAGAGAAGTCGATGTTCATGCCATCAGGTTGGAGGCTACCCAGACGGAATATAAGGTGTTGTTCCTCCAACCTGAGTGTGGCTTCATCTTTAGAGTAGAGGAGGCCATGGATAGACATGTCAGAATGGGAATGGGATATGGAATTAAAATGTGTGGCCACTGGGAGATCCTGCTTTCTCTGGCGGACAGAGTGTAGGTGTTCAGCAAAGCGCCTCCCAGTCTGCATCGGGTCCCACTAATATATAAAAGGCCATATCGGGAGCACCAGACGCAGTATATCACCCCAGCTGACTCACAGGTGAAGTGTCGCCTCACCTGGAAGGACTGTTTGGGGCCCTGAATGGTGGTAAGGGAGGAAGTGTAAGGGCGTGTGTAGCACTCGTTCCGCTTACACGGATAAGCGCCAGGAGGGAGATCAGTGGGGAGGGATGGCGGGGTGGAATGTACAAGGGAGTCACGTAGGGAGCGATCCCTGTGGAAAGCAGAGAGGGGGGGGAGGGAAAGATGTGCTTAGTGGTGGGATCCCGTTGGAGGTGGCGGAAGTTACGGAGAATAATATGTTGGACCCGGAGGCTGGTGGGGTGGTAGGTGAAGACCAGGGGAACCCTATTCCTAGTGGGGTGGCGGGAGGATGGAGTGAGAGCAGATGTACGTGAAATGGGGGAGATGCGTTTAAGAGCAGAGTTGATAGTGGAGGAAGGGAAGCCTCTTTCTTTAAAAAAGGAGGACATCTCCCTCATCCTAGAATGAAAAGCCTCATCCTGAGAGCAGATGCGGCGGAGACGGAGGAATTGCGAGAAGGGGATGGCGTTTTTGCGAGAGACAGGGTGAGAAGAGGAATAGTCCAGATAGCTGTGAGAGTCAGTAGGCTTATATTAGACATCAGTGGATAAGCTGTCTCCAGAGACAGAGACAGAAAGATCTAGAAAGGGGAGGGGGTAATTAATGAATAATTAATTAATTAATTAATTAAGTAATTAATGATAATTAATGAATCAATTTACACTCACAGCCTGAATTAGCGTGAGTCGATTACTAGGTCAATGGAGTTCTGCGTAGATCGTGTCTATGTCAGAGGTTTATATGTTATGTAGTCTAAAACTGTACACCCTGCGATGGACGGGAATTGAACCCGGGTCAACTGCTTGGAAGGCAGCTATGCTCACCACTATACCACCATCGCTCAATGACGTTACAAAGCATCTGAGTAGTGAGGCATCTTCTATTGTTCCATGCGACTTGACCAGTCCCCGAGCTGCTTTCTGTCGGATCATTCCTCACTCTGCTGCAGGTCTTATTCCGGTAAATTAATGTCGCCATCCCCAACAGACCAGAGTTTTACAACCCACATAATAAGTTGCCGGTGAACGCAGAAGGCCAGGCAGCATCTATAGGAAGAGGTACTGTCGATGTTTCGGGCCGAGACCGTTCGTCAGGACTAACTGAAAGAAGAGATAGTAAGAGATTTGAAAGTGGGAAGAGGAGGGAGAGACCCAAAATTATAGGAGAAAGCAGGAGGGGGTGGGATGGAGCCAAGAGCTGGATAGTTGATTGGCAAAAGGGATATAAGACATCATGGGACCACGCCAGCCGTTATTTATTGATTATTATTATTATATATATCTTTCTCTCTCCCTTTTTCTCCCTCTGTCCCTCTCACTATACTCCTTGCCTATCCTCTGGGATTCCCCCTCCCCCTTTCTTTCTCCCGAGGCCTCCCATCCCATGATCCTCTGATGGTGGTGTGGAGAATGCTGAGGAAGATGAATGGCATCAGAGGTTATAACTAGATTCCAGTATTAGTGGAGAATGGAAATTTGATGCAGAGGACAACGAAAAGGCAAAGTGTTTGAGAAACACGTTTGCAAACACACATAGTCTAGACAATATAGGGGATGAGTGTTTTAAGAGAAGAGAGAGTCTCTTGGTGGACAGTGGGGAGATTTGTGAGAAACAAGAGGCATTTGAGATTGCCATGGATGATGAATTTACGTTGGCTGAATTGAAATTTGCCATCAATGGGGCAAGAACTACAGCCCAGGGCAGGATATGGGAAGCTATCATATACTGTACTCCAGTATCTGCCTGAGGCAGTCTAAAAGAAGTTGCTTGAGTTTTATAAGAAGGTCTGGAAGCAAAGAATGCTCCCAGGAGACTGGAAAAGGTCTGTGGTGAAGCCTGTTGTAAAACCTGGGTGGGATCCGATGCTGTCCAGTTTCTACAGGCCTGTTGTCTCACTTCCTCACTGTGTAAAATAATGGTGAAAATGATAGTAATTAGGCTGATGATTGTTTTGGATAAGAGAGAATTACTTCGTCACTACCAATGTGGGTTTTGCAAAGGGAGACCTATGACTCCCTTGTACTACTGGGAATGATATCTGGGAATCCTTTTACACTGAAAGAATCGGTAGTTGCAGTGCTTTTGAACATTAAAATATTTTTATGATATGCGATGGAGGGAGAGGCTTTTTACTAAACTCATTAAGCTTGGTGTTCATGTTGGTTTTGCAAATGGGTATCTTTTTTTTTTGTTTTGGGGGGTTATTTTCAGTGAGGGGGGTCATCAGAGTTTGCGGAAGAAAATGTACCTCCCTTCCCAGGGTAGTGTTATCTGTTTAATATTGTTTAATCTGATAGTTAAGTATACTTTTTAATGATCTTGGGCCTGAGTTCAGTTTGGCTTTCTATGCTGATGATGAGGCTCTGTGGAAAAGGGGTTGTAACAGTTCCTATGTGGGAAGGTCTTGGACAAACAGCATTATCAACAATGGGAGAATGGTGTTTGGACTGTTCTAAATCAGTATATGTGTTTTATTTTTACTCATAAACATAGGATCTTGGCCTAAGATACCAAAGATGTACTCTTTTACATAAATGCTGCCTGGATTTCTGAGTTCCTCCAGAATTGTGTGTTGCTGAGGGAATGGTATCGATTCTGGAGTGAGGGCAATGGAGGTTGTTGCTGGAGAGGAAGAGGCAGACTCAATTAGCAACTTAATCAGAACCAGATTGAATATCACCGGCATATGTCGTGACATTTGTTAACTTTACAGCAGCAGTACAATGACATCCACGATAAATAAATATAGAGAAAAAACTGAGTTACATTAAGTATTAAATATTTAAGTTAAAGAATGTAGTTAAAACATGAATTAAAACATAAATTAAAAGAAAAAGTAGTTAGGTAGTGCTCTTGGGTTCAATGCCCATTGAGAATTCAGAATTTGGGTGTCAGAGGGGAAGAAACTGTTCCTGAATCACCGAGTGTGTGCCTTCAGCATTCTGTCCTTCCTTCCCGATGGTAACAGTGTGAAAAGGGCACGTCCTGGGTGGTGGTGATCCTCAATGATGATCGGTGCCTTCCTGAGGCACCGCTCCTTGAAGATGTTGTGTACTACCGAGCCTGGACCCATGGTAGAGTTGACCAGTTTTACAAGCTTTGGCTATTTACTTTGATCTCGTTCAGAAGCCCCCCCCCCCACACCAGATGGAGATGCAACCGGTCAGAATGATCTCCACTGTACGTTTGTAAAAGTTTATTTAGTGTTTTAGTTGACAAACCAAATCTCCTCCAACTCCTAATGAAATATAGCCGCTGTCTTGCCTTCTTCATAACTGTATCATATGTTGCATCCAGGTTAGATCCTCAGAGATGCTGACACCCAGGAACTTGCAATTGTCCACTCTCTCCACTTCTGATCCCTTGATGAGGATTGGTTTGTGTTCCTTCATCTCACCTTTCCTGAAGTCCACAATCAGCGTTTTGATCTTGCTGACGTTGAGTGCAAGATTGTTGCTGCAGCAACACTCCACTAACTGGTAGTTCACCCTAATTTATGATTTATTGTCACCATCTGAAATTCTGAAAACAGTGGTTGTATCATCAGCAAATTTATAAATGCTGTTTGAGCTATGCCTAGCCACACAGTTCTGGGTGTAGAGACAGTAGAGCAGTGAGATAAGGACACAGCCCTGTGGAGTGTCAGTGTTAATTGTCAGTGAGGTGGAAGTGTTATCCCAATCCGCACAAATTGTGGTATTCCGGTTAGGAAGTCATGGATCCAGTTGCAGAGGCCTAGGTCCTGTAGCTTGAATGTGGAGTGAGAATTAATTCCTGCGCTGGGATTGGGCCACGGCGAGTGTGGCGGAGTGGGAAGAAGTTGCTGGTGACTATAATTGCAGCTGCCTCTCCCCTGACCATGGGAAGACGGTTTCCCATTAGCCCATTTCCCAATGTCTGTTGTTGCTGGACAGTGAGTATTCTGAGTGGTGAATCCCATGGGAAATGAATGTTGTGTCCATCCCTCTGTTCCACTCCCGGATCCATACCGGGAAGTGGTGGGGTTTGTCTGTCTCTTCCTTGGTTTGGAGCTCCTCCATCTGCTGCTCAGAAGAAGCTGAGAACTGCAGCCTGTGAGTGGCCTCACACACTGGCACTGGCTGCACCAGTCGCTTCACACCGTGTCTGCCTTTTACCTCTTTCACTTTCCTTCTCCTACCTGCAGGAAAGACTTCAATGTACGCCAATGTTCCCTCTTGCCAAGGCTCAATGAACAGAACAGTGGCTCCATCTCTCACACACAAGGTGTGTTACTGAGCACAGAGGCACTGACAGCTCATTCGTTCCACAGTCTCAGACAGCAGAGACATTCAGTCCCACACTGAGCCCAGGACCCAGACACACATTTCCAGTACAACAGTTACAGTGAAACACAACTGGTCAATATTTCCCTGGTCCCTGGGAAAATATGGAACATTTTCAACAACTTCCTTGAATGCCTTCCATGCGATTTTCTCTGGTCCCAATGGAAGTTCTTTGAACTGCCTGTTATTGCTGGCCTGCTTGATTTATGGACCAACACAAGTGCCTCCCTTAACCTTGGCATCAAATAATCTGACTTGAATTATGAATTGAAATATAAAAATATAGGAAATTTCAAAGAGATGGTGTGTGATAGGGACATTGGATAGTGATTTTCAATATCAGCAGTCCAAATCCATAAGATATGCGTACCTAAAAGTAATCAGGAAGCAAAATATTTGTTGTCCAGTGTAGTTGGCTATGTGGGTGAGAGTGCGGGGGAAAGCTGAGGACTACAGGAAGGTATCAGTGGACTAGACAGGTAGGCAGGTATAATTTAATCTGAGAGGTGAGGTGATGCAGGTGGGGAGCCCAAACAAGGCCAAGAGACAGACGGTACATTGTGGAATCTGGAGAAGAATAGAGGGTCAGAGGGAGAGCATGTGGAATGATTCCTCAGGTTAGAAGGATGGAGCATTCGATGGGTTTAAAAGGTGGATGAGAGGCTTGCTTTTGTTGGCTGAAGGTACAGAATGGCAGGGGAGGGAGCTCTGGTGGAATTGTATAGACACAAGTGGGGTCACGGCTGGAGCTCTGTGTACAGTCCTGGTCAGCACACCACAGGCTCACACCCACATCCAAATGAGGAGCAGGAGTCCCCACTCAGCAACTCCCACCTGCTCTGTCATTTAATAAGGTCATGGCTGTCCTGTTTCAACATTAAACTCCATGTTCCTGTCTGCCCACAGGAACATTTCACCCCCTCCTTATAAACTATCCCCCTCTCTTTCCCTTAAAAGCATACAAGGATATGATCCAAAAAACCTGTCAGTTAATCAATTCCAATGTCTGAGGGTGCATTAAGATTCAGAAAAGAATCCTCTGATCTTTTGCTCAAGTCATGAAATACTGGTCCCTGGTTCTAGTTGCCAATGGGTGGAGCACTGGCTTATCGGCAGAAAACAGAGAGTGGGAGTAAAGGGATTGTTTTCTGGCTGGCTGCCAGTTACCAGTGGAGTTCACAGGGGTCGATGTTGGGACCGCTGCTTTTTATGAGGTATGTCAATTATTTGGACTGTGGGATTAATGTATTTGTGCCAACATTTGCCGATGCTACAAAGATAGGTGGAGAAGTGTGTAGTGTTGAGGAAACAGAGAGCCCACAGAGAGACTTAGATAGTTTAGGGGAATGGACAAAGAAGCGGCAAATGAAATACAATGTTGCAAAGTGTATGGTCATGCGCTTTGGTAGAATAAATAAATGGGCAGACTATTATTTAGATGGGGAGATGATTCAAAATGCAGAGATGCAAAGAGACTTGTGATGCATTGTGCAGGATACCCAAAAGGTTAATCTCCAGGTTCAGTCAGTGGTGAAGAAGGCAAATGCAATTTTTGCACTCATTTCTAGATGTATAGAATATTAGAGCAGGGGTGTGATGTTGATGCTCTATAAGGCACTCGTTAGTCCACACTTGGAGTCTTGTGCGCAGTTCTGGGCTACTTGTTGTAGAAAGAATATACTGACATTGGAGAGGGTTCAGAAAATATTCACGAAAATGATTCCAGGAATGAAAGGTTTACCATATGAGGAACATCTGGCAGCTCTTGGGCTGTATTCCTTGGAGTTCAGGAGAATGAATGGGGATCTCATAGAAACATTCTGAATGTTAAAAGGCCTGAACAGATTAGATATGGAAAACTTATTTCCCATGGTAGGTGGGGTCCAGGACAAGAGGCATGACTTCAGGATTGTCCATTAAGTCCGGAGATGCAGAGAAATTACTTTAGTCAGAGGGTGGTAAAGCTGCGGAATCTGGTGCCACGAGCAGCTGTGGAGGCCAAGTCTTTGTGTGCATTTAAAGCAGAGATAGATAGGTTCTTAATTAACTAGGGCATAAAAGGGTATGAGGAGAAGGCAGGGGTGTGGGGATGACTGGAAGAATTGGATCAGCCCATGATTGAATGGCAGAGCAGACTCAATGGCCTACTTCTGCTCCTGTATCTTCTGGTCGTATAAGCACATGGAGACAGTACGAACAGAAAACACAAGCCCAGACTTTCCTCATCAGACAACCAGCTCACTACCAGTATTGGTCCAGTGAATATTCCTTGAACTGATTCCAACACATTGAGATTCTTCCCTGAATAATGTATAAATGGGCTCCCCCACCCTATATATGGTGTATAAGATGATGAGAGACATTGATCATGTGAATAGTCAGAGGCTGTTTGCCAGGGCTGAAATGGCTAGCATGAGAGGGCACAGTTTTAAGGTGCCCGGAAGTAGGTACAGAGGAGATGTCAGGGGTATGATTTTTATGCAGAGAGTGGTGAGTGCATGGAATGGGCTGCCGGTGACGGTGTTGGGGGAGGTTACAATAATGTCTTTTAAGAGACTTTTGGATAGGTTCAGGGAGCTCAGAAAACTAGAGGGCTTGGGTAACGCTAAGTAATTTCTAAAGTACATGTGTGGCACAGAATTGTGCACTGAAGGTCCTGTATTGTGCTGTAGGTTGTCTATGTTTCAATGTTTCTATAAGGGAAGCATAAGCTCCCAACATTTGTATTCTGTTCCCCATCAATAAAATGTCATGTTCTCTCTACTACTTATAGCTGCAAACAGGATTAGGAAAAGCTCATTCGGCCCACGATACCTCTGCTGACACTGGTGTCAGGTGAGACTGCACTCTGGGGCGCCATGACCATGTAAGGATTTGCAGGACGCTGTTACAGCTCGGGGCATCGGAGTCAGAATTCAGCCCCTGCACCTTCTTTAAAGAGTCTCTGTATGTTCTTCCTGTGGATTGCGTCAGTTTTATTCAGATCCTCCTCTTTCTTCCCACAGTCCAACGATGTAGCGGGAAGGTTAACTCGTGATTGTAAACTACCTTGTGAATAGATTAGGGTTAAATTGGGTTGCCAGGGTTTGCTGGGCAGTGTGGTTCGAAGGGTTTATTTTGCTCTGTGTTTATAAATAAAATAAAAAAAAACAATCCAGGTGTTATCCAACTTTCCCTATACTAATCCAGACAGCACATTGGGAAATCTCTTCTGCACCCTTTCCACAGTCCCCATGTCCTTTCTGTGATGTAGCAAACAGAACTGCACACACGACTCGAAACGTGACCTAACCAAGGGTTTGTCCAGCTGTAACATGTCATCCTATGGTTTGTACACAACACCATGACTGATGAAGACAAGGTTACCGCACATCTCCATTTGCTTTCAATACCACTTGCAGGATGATATGGACAGACACATCAAGATATATCACTGCTCCCAAGGGTGCTGTCATTTACTGTGTACATTCCTCCAACATTGGACCTGTAAACTTGTCAGACTTGTCCAGATTAAACTTTGCCCCCCGTTTCTCCATCCAAGATTCCAACTGACCTACATCCAGTTCTGTCCATTTGACAACCTTCCTCACCACCCACAACTGCACCAATATTCATGTCATCAGCGATCTGATCACCCATGTGTGTTTCAATCTGATCAAACAGAGGTCTCATTACTGATCACTGGGCACACACGGGTTACAAATCTACAGTCAAAATCATTCTCAATTCCATCAGCCCAAATGTCACTACAGAGTACACACCACTCAAACCGTCCCACACCGAGACTCGAGGAAAGTTATATATTTATCACAGAAGAGTGTTTGAATCAATGGTCTGGTCTTGTTGCTCCAGATGCTCTGCTGCAAAGTACCTGAATATTAGTTCAATGTAACCAGTGGCATCGTCCCTGTGGTATTGATTAAAATGAAAAATAGACAATCAAAAAATTCAACTGCAAAGATAAATCTGAAAGAAATGTTGTAATGTTACACTAGATGAGAGATTAAAAGATGCAGTGTTAACCGCAAATCTCACACTGTACCAGAGACTGACAAGTACAGAATGAACCCCGCACTCTCACATTGTACCAGAGACTGACAGGTACAGAATGAACCCCACACTCTCACACTGTACCAGAGACTGACCGCTGGAGAATCAAGCAGACATTTACACAAGGCACCCGAAACTGACCAGCAGAGATTGACTCCTACACCCTCACTCTGTAGCAGAGACTGGCAGATACAGGAGAAACATCTGCCTAATTGTCTGCCTCTCCCTCTCTCACCCTCTCCATGTCTCTCTCTGTCTCTCCCTCTCTCTCTGTCTCTCTCCCTCCCTCCTGCTCTCTCTGTCTCTCTCTCCCTCTCTCTGACTCTCTCACTCTGTCTCTCTCTCCCTCTCTCTGTCTCTCTCTCCCTCTCTATCTGTCTGACTCTCTCCCTCTCTCTCTGTCTCACTCCCTCTCTGTCTCTCTTTCCCTCTCTCAGTCTATCTCTCTCTACCTCTCTCTGTCTCTATCTCTCCCTTCCTCTCTCTCTGTCTCGCTCTCGGTCTCTCTTCCTCTCTCTGTCTCTCTCTCTCTCTCTCTCTCTCTCTGTCTCTCCCTCTCTCCCTCTCTCTGATTCTCTCTCCCTGTCTCTCTCTCCGTCTCTATCTCTCTCTCTTTCTCACTATCTCTCTCTGCCTCTCTCTCCCTCTCCCTCTCTCTGTCTCTCTCTCTCCCTCTCTGTCTCTCTCTCTCCCTCTCTCTCTCTTTCTGTCTCTCTCTCTCCCTCTCTCTCTGTGTCTCTCCCTCTCTGTCTCTCTCTGTCTCCCTGTCTCTCTCTGTCTCTCGCTCCCTCTCTGTCTCTCTCTCTCCCTCTCTGCCTCCTTCTCTCTCTCTGCCTGTCTCTCTCTCTCTCTCTCTGTCTGGTTCTCTCTCTGTCTCTCCCCCCCCCTCTCTCTCTGTGTCTCTCTCTGTCTCTCTCTCTGTGTGTCTCTCTCTCTCAGCTAACATGTTATCTCATGATTGCCTTTTTTCTCCTTCACTTTCAGTCATCCTGCATCTATTCATCTACCTGTTTCGAGTACTTTTCTTTTTTATTTAACCAGTTTGCTCATTCCTTTGCAGATTGAAATATTTCTTCTGAATTTCCTTTGACATTTGACAGATTTGAGATACTCATTAAAGACTGTGACTTCAGCAATATCACACACAAAATTTTGGAGGAACTCAGCAGAATTTCTTGCGTTGACTTGGATTTCCAACATCTCATATTTTCTCCTGATTGTACATTTGCAGTGTGCTCATTTGACCGTTTCCATCCTAATCGTGGTCTCACTATTGTATCTTTGTTCGAATCTGTGGTTGTGGGTTTTGAATTGAATTGACTTTATAACTTACATCCTTCATTTACATGAGGAGTAAATATCTCTACGTTACGTCTCCGTCTAAATGTGCAATGTGCAATTTATAGTAAGCATAGAGCATAGAAGTGTAGAATAGTGCAGCACAGGACAGGCCCTTCGGCCCACAATGTTGTGCCGACCCTCAAACCCTGCCTTCCATTCAACTCCCCACCTTAAATTCCTCCATATACCTGTCCAGTATGTACAACAGGACATTTGATATAACATAGAAATACAAGTGTACAACTGTTTCTGTGTGTGTACGTGTGGCTGTGTCTGTGTCTGTCTGTGTGTGTTTGTGTGTGTGTGTGGGGGGGGGGCTGAGAGAGTGAGAGATCAGGAAGAAGCTGAAGTACTAAAGAACATTTACAAAATGGGAAACTGTAGGGACGGAAGTAGAGATCGGTCTGTGTCGCTGGTGTCCGTTCAGAAATCAGTAATTACCCAACAAAAAGACGAAATATGTAAATGTCATTGCTCCGTGACAAAGCTCAGTCTTTGTAATTAAATCAACCGGCCTATTTTCACCAGAGACTCTGCTGAGATAAAGCCAAAGAATTTTCATGTATTTGTCTCCAATCGCCCGAATATTTACAATAGAGACAAAGGTATTGAATGGAAGTGTTTGTTCAAGCAACTGTAACTGAGCAAGTTAGTGAGGTGTATAACCGTATCTCGGGAGACAGATCCTCTGTATAAATCAGGGCCGCTTTGAATGCATCAGCTGTCTGCCGGAGCTGTGAACACAGGAGCAACAGAAATCACAGATTCTCACTGAAATGGTGTATCCAGTCATCTGGCGGATAGAAGACGTTTACTATCCTTTTATTTCAGCCTTTGGAATTCCCGGTAAGCCGCAGTGTCAGCTGCCGTGGGCGGATGTTGAAGTTTAATTCCAATGTTGTGATTGATTCTGCCGCCGGTTTCAACTCTCACATTCCAGTCCCGGTATTCCGCTTTTCAGGAATGGAGTGGAAACACCGGGACGACAGATGCTGGAATTTGGATCTGGAAACAAACCGCTGCAGGAATTTAGCGAATCCGCCAACATCGGTGGAACTGAGCTTGTCAGACAGTGTTCTTCCAGCGGTTTGTGATCAATAATGGGATGTTCCGTCTCTGTGCGTTTGGTCTTGCAGCAGCTGCACTGCATTTGCAAATATTGCGTTTATAGAGCCCGCGGAGATTATACCAATTGATCGTCTGCATTTGTATGTGAGCGGATTTCTGAGTTAGGAGCAACACTCAAACAAATGATTCGTAGTAACAATTTAGTGAATGTGCGGACTTTCGTGTTGTAGATCGAATCTATGGTCGATTTTAAATAAATGTCTGCGGTATGACTGAATGTAAACAGCTGATGGACAACAGACTGAACTCATTGCAGAGTCAACTAACAGAGCCGACCTAGTGCTTCAGAGTGAAACGTTTTCCATCATATCTCTATCAGACAGATATCTGACTACGGCACTGAGTTTCCTGCTGGACGTTGAATTCCTCTCCCCTGCTTTCCTGTGATGGAATCAACGGGAGGCGTCATGCCTGTCTGTGAGGATTTGCCAGAACTCGTTGTATCTGTTGGAATCAGTCAATGTTCTGTTGTAAAGTCAGTGAGGTGGTAAGTGTTGGAATAGGGAACAAACTCGGGGAATGCTGGAAACACTAAGCAGCTTGTATGGAAAAAGAAACCAGTTAACACTCGTGTCAGAGGTCTCTCTGAGAACAGTTCTGAGGACAGATACTTTAACTGTTTTTCCACATATTTTGTTTTACCTAAATCAGTGTTTCCAGAATTTCCTGTTGTTGTTCTGTCCTTCGGCTGTTCTGTCGCTGACAGGGATCGCCATGGAAGTTGATGATTGTCTGATGGAAGAATCCCGCCATCAGCGTCCGGATTTATTCATTTCATCCAGACGAGACGCGGAAGGCTCCGGTAGAAAATGTTCCATCCAGTATTGACTCTGAGGAGGTAGTTACCCAGTTTTAGTTTTCCGGTGCCACTTTAGATTTCGATCATCAGTAAGGAATCCGTATCCAGATGATATTGAATTTATTTTACTGTGTAAACTCATTCTCTGTCCCGCCGCTCTGCGCCCTCTCTCGACCCTCCCACCGCTAAATGTAACAATAAAGTGGAAATATTACAGGATCCCCTCAAGCTGCAGCATCGGCTTCTGCTCAGTATTTTCTCAACTTGCTGTTCCCTGTCTCTCTTCCAGCGAACTTGGTGGCGATTGTGATCCTGTCCCGGGGAAAGTGCGGTCTCTCCAAATGTGTCACTCGCTACCTGGTGGGAATGGCAGCGGCCGATCTCCTGGTCGTTATCTCCGATCCGCTGATGAAGTGGACTGCTGCGATTTATTTTCCCCGATCATTCCTGCGAATCACTCCTGTGTGCAGACTCGGTGAATGGTTGATTTTCGCGAGCACTGCGACCTCAGTCTGGCTGACTGTCGCTTTCACCGTCGATCGATTTGTGGCTATTTGCTGTGAGAAGCTGAAAACAAAATATTGCACCGAGAGAACGGCGGCTGTGGTTATCGGGACAGTGAGTGTGCTGGCCTGTTTCGAGACTGTCCCCTGGAGCTTTATATTCGAGCCTGGAGAGATAATTAACGGTGTTCCCTGGGATTGTGTTACTACACCGAGCTTCACAAACTCTCCCTCATGGTCAGCATTTGAGGTGTTTCACCGCATTTTAGTCCCTTGTGTCCCATTCTTTCTGATGTTGCTGTTCAATATTCTGACTGTCAGGCGGATTCTAGCGGCCAGTCGAGCCCGCAGGGGGCTCCGGGGACAAAAGAGTGGAGAGAATGGCAAGGACCGGGAGATGGAGAACCGACGCAAATCCATCGTTTTGCTCTTCAGCATCACCGGTAGTTTCATATTGTTGTGGGGAACACAGGTGGTATTTTCTATCTATCAACGGATTTCAATGAGTTTTGTTTGTTCTGTCACGGATCCCCGTTACATCACAGACCACACATCGACAATGCTGCAGGTTCTCAGTTCCTGCACCAACACGTGTATTTACGCCCTGACTCAGAGCAAATTCCGAGAGGAACTGAAGAATGCGGTGAAATACCCTCTGAATCGGATTTTGAAACTCATGAAACGTTAGAAATAAATGCTGTAAAGTTTTACAATTCAGCTGCCTTCATGCTCCCTATTCTATCCCCCACTTGTGGGTAAATGGAAACAATGTGATGAACAGAGTAACAAAACAAACACGAGAAAATCTGCATTCGCTCGAAATACAAAACAACTCACACAAAATCACATCCTGATGAAAGGTTTCGACTGGAAATGTCGACTGTTTACTATTTTCCTCACACAAGATGCTGAAGGAACTCAGCAGGCCAGGCAGCATTTATGGAAAAGAGTAAATTGTCGACTTTTCCTGCCGAGACAGTTCATCAGAATCCTGTCAACTGCTTAATCTTTTCCATTTTGTGTGTGTTGCTTTAGAGTTACAAAACAACTGTTTACAGCTGAGCCCGACGGCATCACTGACCTCACCATCCCAGAGAAATCCCTTTTGCACCTCACCTCTCGCCCTGTTAAATTGGAGCTTGAGGAGAACCTGTTTTTCCTGCTTCCCGGTTCTGACAAAACTGCCTGATCTTGCAGTTTACTTTCGTCTCTATCAACCACTCCTGCTCCCGTCAAAACCCGTCCTTTCCTTCACCTTCCTTTTCTCCTCCATCTCTACCTGTTGGTTCTCCCTCTCACTGCCAACTTGAACTATCTTCCTGTAGGAGAATGCTCCTGTTTTACAATTGAAGACAGAGAACCGATCCGTTCACTTGTCTCTCTGTGAGAGATGGAGAGACAGAGAAAGTGAGCGCGAGGGCTGAGGGCGCGAAGGAGAGAGCGAGTGAGACATCGCGAGGAAAGGGCGCGCGGGAGAGCACGTGAGGGAGAGGGCGCGACGGAGAGGGTGCCATGGAGATGACATTAGAGTGAGCGTGATGGAGAGGGCCTGAGGGAGAGCGTGCGGGCGATATTGAGCTCGAGGGAGAGCGACAGAAGGAGATATCGCGAGGGGGAGAGCGCACGAGGGAGTTGGCGGGAGGCAGAGGGCGCAAAGGAGAGCACGTGAGGGAGAGCGCGCGAGAGAGAGGACACGAGGAAGATGTCGCGAGAGTGAGCGCGAGGGAGTGGGCGTGTGGGAGAGACAGAGAGAATAGAATGAGAGAGGGAGCGAGATAGTAAAGGACAGAGACATCGTGAGGGAGAGGGAGAGGGAGGAAGGGAGGAAGGAAGGAAAGAAGCAAGGGAACCGGCTGTGTGACATTGCCGGATCTGCTGTGGTTCCACTCTTCCACAGAGATCGGCTTGTTTAGTGGATAAGTATTATTTCAATTATGTATAGTTGTACTGTAGACATCAGTTTTCTTTTTGTTCTCTATCAAAATCGTACGAGTTCTAACAACTTGTGTGGTTTCAACACGAGTGCAGTCTCCTTTGTTTGCAAATGCATAAGTTAATTGCCTGAGCTGAACCAGAGAAGAATACAATGAATGAATTTTCAAACAATGTTCATTGCAAACAGAAAGCACAAAAGTACACGGGTATGGAAAGATATGAATCACATGCAGTGAACACTATAGCTGGGGCACAGACAGGAGTATGTGTGTACATGAGTGAGATTGCAGGATGATGCGCTACCCCAATCATGCCATGGCCAAGGATGTCTCTGAGAACGTAAGGGCCATTTTGAAAGGGCGGGGTGAACAGTCAGAGGTCATGTTCCTTCTTAGAACTAACAACAGAGAGAAAAGGTCCTGCAAAAAGAATTTAAGGAGTAGGACAGAAAGTTAGGAAATAGTAACTCTCGGCTGGTGATTTCAGGATTATTTCTGGTGTCACATGCTTGCAAGGTAAGATATGGTAAGTTGATACACTTAAATGTGTGGCTAACAATTCGGTGCAAGAGGGAGGGCATCAGCAACACAGATCATTGGGCTCTCTTCCTGGATAAGTGGGACTGGTGTAACAGGGATTGGTTACAGTGAAGGGGAAGTAATATTCTTACAGGGAAGCTTGCTGAAGCCACTCTGACGATTTTTATCATGAGGCATGTGGAGGGAGTTTTGGGATCCAGACTTACCGGTCAGTAAGTAGCATTGAGCCTATGGGGCATTATTTGTGTGGTGTGTTCACGGATGTTTCCAGTAACAGTATGTAGACGGTCCACCAGGGAGGGAGACATACTTGGTATGGTATTGGGAAATTAACCTAGCAAGACGATTGGAGTTTAATTGGGAAAGATATATGGATCTTAATTCTGGAGGGTTTCAGATGATTATTGATAAGATTTTTTTTTCACCTGCAAGTCGATGATTATAAATTTGTGGAAGAATTGGGCAGGTGTCATAGAGAGTTTTCTGGGAGCTGATGTTACTGGTTGTTACTGGATGGAGCTGATGTCAGCTGATGTCTGATACTGTGAGAGTCACATACAGCCCTGCCGGTCAGAATTTAGTAGTTCCCTGTTCCTATGAGGAGGGTAGAGAAGGACAGGGATGGTCAGGAACTTAGGGTGATGAGAAATATTGTATTTGTTTAAAAACGTAAGAGGAGTCATATGTAAGGACGAGGAAGATGAAATTAGACAGGATCTTGGAGGAACATACAGGAAGCAAGAAACAAGTCACACAGTGAATCAGGAGAGTGAAGATTTACCAGGAAATGTCCTCATTCAGGAGGATCAATGAGAATCCCAAGGCATCGTATGCATACACAGAAAACAACAGTATAGTGGGGAGAGGACAGGACTACCCGAGGGCAAAGGTGGGAGTTTATGCCCCGAGACAGAGTTAGCATGCGAGGTAGAAAATGAATATTGGTGATCACTAAGGAAAAGGACAAGGAGGAAAGTGTGATGAGAAAGGCTATATGGTGATATTCTCCAGCGTGTTGATACTAAACAGGAAGTGCTGTTGGATCTCAAATCATTTTGATGGGTAAGTCCTTTGGGGGAATTTAGTACATTGGGAGACCCAGACCACATGCAGTTAAATATGATGTTTAAACTGCCAGCACCGTACTTTAAGAACAAAGATCGCAACAACATCTGTTTAACAACCGTTAAACACTCGGACAACCACAGCATTTAAAGGACAGAGAGCTGTACAACCGTGATAATGGACTTCAATTCATGGACAGTATCTATCCCCCCAATCCCACTGGACATCTTTCAGGATATAACAGAGAGTTGGTGAAGGAGAACCGTAACTGATGTGTGCTTCAATTTCCAAAGATTTTTGAAATGCCAGCAACAGGAAGAGGAACAGAAATGTAGGCAGGTTCTGGAAAGTAGTGAAAACAACAGAGTAGTGTCTGACTGTAATTTCCCCAACATTGGATCGGATTGTCTTATCGTAGAGGCCCCGAGCAGTGGAATTTGTTGACATCATGGAAATATTTCCCAGCATTTACAGCCTATACTATGTCAGTTTGTGCAGATTTAGCATGTGATCTAAAACTTTGACAATGTTCTCTGGAAAACACAGGGGCTTATATTGATGATCTGGTTGTAGGGAATGACACGTGGGAAGAGCATATTGCAGTGGTAGAAAAACTGTTTGAAAGGTTGTACAAGGCTAATCTTACTGTGAACCTCGCTAAAAGTGAGTTTGGTCATGCCACAGTTACATATCTGGGTTATGCAGTAGGCCAAGGCCAACTGGCTGCTGTACAGGACAAGGTTCAAGCTATTGCTGAGGTTCCCGTTCCAACTGGCAAGAAAGCTTTGAGAATGTTTTTAGTAATGGTTGGGTATTATCGTAAGTTTTGTAAGAACGTTGCTGACATCATTCTGCCCCTAACGAAATTACTTGGGAAGAGTGAAAGATTTGTATGGAGTGATCTTTGCCAAGAGGCATTTGAACATCTGAAAACCATCCTGTGTTATCATCCTCTGCTCAAAGCACCTGATTTTTCAAAACCATTCTCTATAGCAACAGACACTAGTGACGAAGCTGCTGGGGCAGTATTGTTACAGAAAGGTGTGGATGACGTTGAACACCCAGTAGCTTATTTCTCAAAGAAATTTAATGTGCATTAGGAAAATTATTCAACTGTTGAAAAGGAATTGCTAGCACTTATTCTGGCATTTTGAAGACTATGTTTGTCCTGAAAGAGAGAGAGAGAGTGTGTGTGTGTGTGTGTGTGTGTGTGTGTGTGTGTGTGTGTGTGTGTGTGTGTGTGTGAGTTGTGGAACAAAGACACCTTGTTAGAAAGAGAGAGAAAGAAAGAGAGAGAGAGACAAGGACTGCTCACAGTTTGTTTATAGTTTCTGCAAGGACACTAGCAGCATCCATGTTCTTACAGAGAGAGAAGGGAGGAGCTGCTTTATGGACAGTTGGTATTCAGCGTGGTGAGATAAATAGAAGGTCAGCTGTTAGACCTACAGACACATAGTTTTGGACACTGAATGAGCTTTGTTGTGCCCACAGAAAAGTTGGGTTTTGGAGGATTGATCAGGCGGATCGATCAGTGGCTCTAGCAGTGCAAAAAGGGTGTGACCAGTGCGGAGTTATTCGTGTGCCACCCTTGCTGGGTTGACAATTCCACCACAGAAGAATGGTCTGAGTCTGTTGTGGTCATAGTCGGTGACTTCTAAAGGATTTCCAAGGACAACAGGAAGACTTACGGCGTCAGCTCACCTGAAGACTCAGACTTCTCCCTCTCTCTCGCTCCATCACTACTCAACTCAATACCACGAACTGAACTGAACTTTACTCTCATTGTAAGACTATCTATTTACCCCTAGACTTGATGACGCTTGCTTTTCATATATTTCCACATTTACTTATATATATATAATCACTGCTAACCTATTTGATTTATCTACACTTATATTACCGAATTACTTAGTAACTAATATATACCATTAGTTATTTGCAATACTGGATTCCAAATTGTTTTCCATTTTTGCTGGTTCTTTAACCCTTCACAGGGTACATGACAATAGAAATATTGTATGTGCAGAGTAGGTAATTTCATATATTCCTTTCCATTCTAAAATTAAAGGACATAATTTAGTGGTGAAATTTGCTGACATGGATTAACAATCTTTTGACTGACTGGAAACAGACCAAGGGAGTTTCTTCTCTTCTATGTGGCAGACATTTACTCTTGGGTCAGTGAAGGGATCAAGCTTTGAAACAGCTGCTCACAATCCACATGTTATCTAGCCAAATTAACTACATTTAGACACTCCAAGTTCACAGATGGCAGGGAGCTGGGAATAGAATTTAAGAACAGATCGATGGGGAGATACTGAGCAATTATGCAATAGGTTAGTTTAGGCATACCTGGAGTATTGTGTTTGTGAAACAAATTTGCATCCCCTGTTCACTCAACTATCGATCTGTTAACTTCCTGAATCCAGCCCGGCAGAGGTATCGTAGTCATCGCCTAACAATTCACCTTCATTCCATGTCTTTTCATTATCATTTCACAGTCAGTGATGACATCTCTCCCTGACCAGCCTCCCACAGGCAAAAGTACATTCACCGGGAAGCACAGGAAAGACACTCCAGAGGTGGCACTCATCTCACGCACAATGGACAACAATGCTGTTTCTTACCATCAATCACTCCAGGGACAGGACTTCTCTGAAGGAATTCCTCACATCTGTCCCTTGCGTTCAAACATCTTCAACTGTATCCTCAATGGTTTTTCAGTGAGTGTCCTGTATACTGCTGATGTCTTCCTCAGTGAAGACTGATGCAAAATACTCGTTCAGTTCCTCTGCCATCTCCTTATCTCCCATTACAATTTCTCGAGCATCATTTTCTATCAGTCCTATATCTACTCTCACCTGTCTTTTACTCTCTATATCCTTGAAAAAGCTTTTAGTATCCTTTTTGATATTATTTGCTAGCTTCTTTTCATAGTTAATCTTTTCTCTCTTAATGACCTTCTTGGTTTCCTTTTGTAAGGTTTAAAAACTTCCTGATCCTCTGTCTTCCCACTAATTTTTGCTTCCTTGTATGCACTCTCCTTTGCTTTAACTTTAGCTTTGACTTCTCTTGTCAACCACGGTTGCGTCCTTTTTCCACTCGAAAATTTCTTCTTTTTTGGAATATACCTGTCTTGCACATTCCTCATTTCTCGCATAAACTCCAACCACTGCTGCTCTGCTGTCTTTCCCGCCAGTGTCCCTTTCCAGTCAACTTTGGCCAGTTCCTCTCTCATGCCACTGTAATTTCCTTTACTCCACTGAAATACCGACACATCAGATTTCGGCTTCTCTTTTTCTAATTTCACAGTCAACTCAATCATGTTATGATCAGTGTCTCCTAAGGATTCCTTGACCTCAATCTCTCTAATCACCTCCGGTTCATTACACAATACCCAATCCAGTACAGCCAATCCCCTAGTGGGCTCAACAACAAACTGTTCTAAAAAGCCATCTCGCAGACATTCTACAAATTCTCTCTCTTGAGATCCAGTGCTGACCTAATTTTCCCAATCTACTCGCATGTTAAAATCCCCCACAATTATCATAACACTGCCCTTCTGGCAAGCCTTTTCTATTTCCAGTTGTAATTTGTAGTCCACGTCCCTGCAGTTGTTTGGAGGCCTATAGATAACTGCCATCAGGGTCCCTTTACCCCTGCTATTTCTTAGCTCAACCCATAAAGATTCTGCACCTTCCGATCCTATATCACCTCTTTCTAATGATTTAATATCATTTCTTACCAATAAAGCCATGCCTCCCCCTCTGCCTACCTTCCTATCCTTCCGATACACCGTGTATCCTTGGACGTTCAGCTCCCAGAAACATGCATCCTTTAACCAGGTCTCAGTGATGGCCACAATATCATACCTACCAATCTGTAACTGTACAACAAGATCATCCACCTTATTCCTTATGCTGTGTGCATTTAAGTACAACACCTTAAGACCAGTATTTGATACTTTTCGCTTTGATTTCACTGCAACTTTATTGCACTGCAACTCATCCCAATTGCTACAAATTTGCCCCATCACCTGCCCGTCTTTCCTCACATCTTTACTGCTCACTATCTTAGATTTATTTCTGTTTTCCCCTTCCTCCGCTCTATCATTCCGGTTCCCATCCCCTGCCAAATTAGTTTAAACCCTCCCTAACAGCTCTATTAAACTTTCCCGCCAGGATATTGGTCCCCTTCGGGTTCAGGTGTAACCTGTCCTTTTTGAACAGGTCATACTTCCCCCAGAAGAGATCCCAATTAACCAAGAATCTGAAGCCCTGCCCCCTACACCAGTCTCTCAACCACGCATTCAACTGCCTGATCCGACTATTCTTGCCCTCGCTAGCACGTGGCAGGGACATATGAACAGCATTTGTTCGCTCTTGGACTGTATTCCTTGAAGTTTAGAAGAATGAGGGGAGACCTCATAGTAACATTTCGAATGTTGAAAGGCATGGACAGAGTAGATGTGGCAAAGTTGTTTCCCATGATGGGGGAGTCTGGTACGAGAGGGCATAACTTAAGGATTGAAGGGCGCCCATTCAGAACAGAAATGCGAAGAATTTTTTTTTCAGTCAGAGGGTGGTGAATCTATGGAATTTGTTGCCACGCGCCAAGTCATTGGGTGTATTTAAGACAGAGATTGATAGGTATCTGAGTAGCCATGGCATCAAAGGTTATGGTGAGAAGGCGCGGGAGTGGGACTAAATGGGAGAATGGATCAGCTCATGATAAAATGGTGAAGCAGACTCGATGGGCCGAATGGCCGACTTCTGCTCCTTTGTCTTATGGTCTAATATATTCATGATATTTCTTTATCAGACCGGCATTTGTCAGATTATTGGCCGGAAGGGCTATTTTATTGAAATGGAAAGATGCCTCTGCTCCCACTTTGATACAATGGTTCTCTCAGGTGATGTTATGCTTAGTTTGGAGAAAATCAGAAGTCGAACTTTTGATCCTCGATTTATCTTTGAGAAAAGATGGGGTTCATTTGCACGCTGCTATGATTTGATTTGAGTTAATTAAGATGGTCCCCTTCAGATTCTTGTTTAAATGGATTTGGTTGGCGGATTGATGTTTTTCTTTTATGGAAGCTTGTATGGTGTATAGCTCCAGGGTTGTGCTCCCAATGTTTGTTTGTTTTTTTAGTAGGGTTTTTTTTTGTTTTAGTTAGTAGGGGTTCTTTTTCGCTTTCTTGTTCTCAAAAAAAGTTTTAACGTTTTGTTTTTTCTTATTATTTTTGATATATTGTTTAGCTTTGTTAATCAGCTATTTGATAATTTAATTTTTATTGTACATATTGACATGTTCATTTGATTACTTTAATGTATTTGTCATTGATTTTCAATAATAATTAATTAAAAAGATTTTTACCATGAAATGAAAATGACGGAAATGAAAATGTAGATGGGTGCTTTAGTTAGTTTGTGAATTATACCAATAGTGGTGCAGTTGTGTATAATGAAGAAGACTGGCAAAGAATACAGCGTAATATAGATTATTCGCAGATAAGAACAGAGAAATAGCAGATCAAGTTGAACACGGGTAAATGTGAGGGGTTGCAACTTGGTAGACTAAAAGCAAGTAGTTAAATGTTAAGGAGAAGAACCTTAGCAGTGTTGCTGAACAGAGAGGTTTGACGTCCAAGTTCACAGCTCCTGGAAAGTGACTACACAGGTCAATCTGTGGTTAAGAATGCTTATCAAATGCTTGCTTTTATTAGCTGAGTTACTGAGTTCAAATCAAGAAGTGATGTTTCAGCTGTAAAAGGACTCCACTGAGGCCACATCTGAACTATTGAATATAGTTCTAGTTCACCCATTCTGAGAATTGAGCATTGGAGAAGGAGCAGAAGAAGTTTACTAGGATGCTGTCTGGTTTGCAGGGCATGTGCTAACATAAGTGGTCTGACGAACTTGGTAGTTTTCTTTGGAGTAGCAGAGGCTGAGGGGAGATCAGAGATTTATAGCATTATGGGAGAGAAGGATTGAGTAGACACGGAGTGTCTTTATTGTAGGGTAGCAGTGACTAATAGATTGAAGATGAGAGATAATGAGATGTGAGGGATATGCTTTTTTTTTAACTCAGAGAGTGCCGGAAGCCAATTATGGTGGCAGAGTTAAATATATTAGGTGTTTTTATGGGACATTGAGATAGGTACATGAATATGAGGAGGATGGGGTGCGATGGACTTTGTGTCGGTGGGAAGGATTAGTTTTGGGGGGTTTACTGAGTTACTTTTCAGATGGTTTGGCATGATATTATGTGGCAAACAGTCTGTTCCTGTGCTGTACTGTTCCATGATTTGTTCCATATACTGGAAACCAGTATGACAGATCTGAGTGTAACCCAACAGGTTTACAAGTAGATGATGGGTATAACATGAATGTATGGAAGAACAAGCCAATGATTGGGTTCAAATCCAAACAGAGCGAAGAGTTAAATTGTACCGCAGGTACAACATTTACAAGGACAAATAATTCAGGACTGAAGGTGATGTATTTAAATGTGCGTAGCACTTGGTATATTGTGAATGAACTCATGGCACAATTAGAGACTGGTCAGTTTGGTGTTGTGGGCATCACTGAGTCATGGCTGAAAGAAGGCCATAGTTGAGAGTGTAACATCAAATGATATACTTTTTATCAAAATATAGGAAGGGTGGCTCAGGCGGTGATGTGGCTCCTCTAGTAAAAGATGGAATTACATCTTTAGATAGAGGCGACATAGGGTCAGAGAATGTTGAATCTTTGTGGGTGGATTTAAGAAATTGCAAGGGTAAAAACTGGTCATCCAAAATAGGTCTCCTTATAGTAGCAAAGATGTGGGGTTGATACTGTAAAGTCGTGTACTTACATTCCCAAACCAAAAGCCGTGGATGAACCAGGAGGTACGTTGTCTGCTGAAGGCTAGATCTATGGCACACAACTCTGGAGTAGTTATATTCCCCTTTTCAAAGCGGGCGAGTTCATCTGGTGGTGAAGCTATTAGGTTTCACTTTGTATGAAGTAGTGTCTGGCAAACACTGCCAGAGTTGCCATACATCCAATGTCACCTCCAAACTCATTCAAAACTGTTTCTTCGCCCTTGAAATACCCCGCCGCAAACCATACCCGGTTTTCTGGTACAGGCCGCAATCTCTATAGTCATAGTCATACTTTATTGATCCCGGGTGAAACTGGTTTTCAAAAGAAGTATGAATATGACTATGACCATGGAGATCGAGGCCTGTATCAGAAAACCAGGTGTGGTTTGCGGCGAGGTATTTCAAGAACGAAGAAACAATTTTGAATGAGTTTGGAGGTGACATTGGATGTATGGCAACTCTGGCAGTGTTTGCCAGACATGACTTCATACAAAGTGAAACCTAATAGCTTCACCACCAGATGAATATAACTACAGCTGTGAAGTTGCCTGCTGCACCTGATGACCCAGTGATCTCTGTCTCTGAGTCCGATGTTAAGCTGTTTTTAAAGAGGGTAAACCTGCTCAAGGTGGAGGGTCCTGATGGAGAGCCTGGAAGGCTTCTGAAAACCTGTGCCAAATACTTGGTGGGAGGATTTAAGGACATTTTCAACCTCTCATTGCTATGAGCAGAAGTTCCCAGTTGTGTCTAAAAGGTAACAATTATGCCAGAGCCTAAGAAGAATAATGTGATCTACCTTAATGACTATCGCCTGGTAGCACGAACATATGCAGTGATGAAATACTTCGAGAAATTGGTCATGACTAGACTGAAGTTCTGCCTCAGCAATGACCTGGACCCATTGCAGTTTGACTATCACCACAATAGTTCAACGGCAGGTACAATCTCAATGGTTCCTCACACGGCTTTAGCCCACCTGGAGAACACAAACACCGATGTCAGGATGCTGTTCATCGACTATTGCTCGGCAGTTAATACCATCATTCTCAGAATCCTGATTGAGAAGTTGCAGAACATTGGCCCCTGTACCTCCCTCTGCAATTGGATCCTCGTTTCCCTAACCGGAAGACCACAATCTGTGCGGATTGGTGATAACATCTCCTCATATCCAACAATCAACACTGGTGCACCTCATGGGTGTGTGCTTAACCCACTGCTCTACTCTTCTCTATACCCACGACTGTGTGGCTAGGCATAGCTCAAATACCATCTATAAATTTGTTGATGATACAACCATGTTTGGTAGAATCTCAGGTGGTAACGAGAGGGCATACAGGTATAAGGAATGCCAACTAGTGAAGTAGCTTCACTGCACAACGCGGCACTCAATGTTAGTAGGATAAAAGAGCTGATTGTGGACGCTACTTCAGAAAGAGATGAAGGACCACATACCAATCCTCACAGAGGTATCAGAAGTTAAGAGCGTGAGCAGTTTCAAGTTCATGGATGTCAAGATCTCTGAGGATCTAACCTCATCCCAACATGTCGATGCAGTTATAAAGCAGTCAAGACAGCAGCTATACTTTACTAGAAATTTGAGGAGATTTGGTATGTCAACAAATACACTCAAACACTTCTATAGATGTACCGTGGAGAGCATTCTGACAGGCTACATCACCGTCTTGCAAGTGGTGGGGGCAGGGGGAATGGGTGCACTACTGCACCTGATAGAAAGAAGTTAAAAAGCCTACAGCACAATACAGACCCTTCGGCCTACAAAGCTGTGCCTCTCATTTCCTTACTATAGAAATTATCTAAGCTCCACGTACCTATCCAGGAGTCTCTTAAAATACCCCATTGTAACTGCCTCCACCACCATTGCAGGCAGCCCTTTCAACGCTCTCACCACTCTCTGTGCAAAAACATTTACCCCGACGTCTCTTCTGTACCTACTTCCAAGCACATTAAAACTGTTCCCTCTCAGGTTAGCCACTTTGGCCCTGGGAAAAAGCCTCTGACTATCCGCACAATCAATGCCTCTCAACATCTTATTCACCTCTAGCAGGTCACCTCTCATCCTCCATCGCTCCAAGGAGAAAAGGCCAAGTTGATTCACCTGCTTTCATAAGGAGTAATCCCAAATCCAGGAAACATCCTTGTAAATATCCTCTGCAACTTGTCTGTGCTTTCCACAAGCAATGTCCCCTTGGATCCTACTTACCTTCTCAATAAGCCTTACATGGGGTAACTTGTCCAATACCTTGCTGAAATCCATATACACTACAGCAACTGCTCTCCCCTCATCGATGTGTTTCATCACATCCTCAACAAATTCAATCAGTCTCGTAAGGCACAACCTGCTTTTGACAAAGCCATGCTGACTATTCCTAATCATATTATGCCTCTCCAAATGTTCATAAATCTTGCCTCTCAAGATCTTTTCCATCAACTTCCCAACCAGTCACAGAGGGTTGTAAATTTAGATGGATCCATCTCGGGTATGAGCCATAAACTACCCAGGATATTCCAAGGATCGGCGTCTCAGAAAGGCAGCGTCCATTATTAAGGAAGTCAGCATGCAGTGCGTGCCATTTTCTCACTGTTACCATCAGGTTGGAGGTACAGAAGCCTAAAGGCACACATTCAGCGATTCAGGAATAGCTTCCTCCCGTCTGCAATCTGATTCCTAAATGGAGATTGAACACTTGGACACCACCTCACTTTTTTAATATATATTATTTCTGTTTTTTGCATGATTTTAATCTATTCAATATTCATACACTGTAATTGATTTACTGAATTATTCAGTATTTTTCTTCTTCTTTCTTATGTATTGCATTGAACTGCTGCTGCTAAGTTAACAAATTTCATGTCACATGCGGGTGATAATAAACCTGATTCTGATTCTAATAATAAGGGTAATGACACAATTGTCATGGGGAACCTTAATATGGAAGAGGACTGGGAAAATCAGGTTGGTGCTGAATCACAAGAAAGGGAATTTGTCGAATGCCTACAAGATGGCTTTTTTAGAGTAGTTTGTGGTTGAAAATCTCGTTGAAAATCTATCATTAGATTGGATGTTACCTAACAGCACCGATTTCGTAAGGGAGCTTAATGTAACCGAACCGTTAGGAGGCTGTGATCATAATATGATCGAATTTGTGTGGCAATTTGAGAGGGTGAAGCATAATTCACAAATATGGAATAAAGGGATTTACAGAGGCAGAGAGAGGACCTTGCCCAGAGGACGCTGGAGAAAGATATTGGCAGCGATTAGAGCAGTGAAGAGATGGCTGAAGTTTCTGGGATTATTTCACAAGGTACAGGATAGATATGCTGCACAGAGAAAGATGTTCTCAAAATGACAGGAATACCTGTATAAAGCAGGATACCAAAAGATGTTCTCAAAATGCACAGAGAAAGATGTTCTCAAAATGACAGGCATACTTGTATAAAGCAGTATACCAAAAGTATTTTTTTGGTTATATGAAGAATAAAAGGGACGTGAGGGTTGATATTGAACCACTGGCAAATGATGCTGCTGACATAGTAACGGGGGACAAAAATAGCAGATGAACGTAATGAGTACTTTGCATCTGTCTTCACTGTAGAGATATTAGCTATGTTCCAGAAGTCTGTGAGTGTCAGGGAGCAGGAGTAAGTGCCATTGCAAATAAAAAGGAAAAAGTGCAAGACACACTCAGAGATCTGATCTAGATAAGTCACCAGGACCAGAAGGACAACATCTCAAATTCCTGGGATAGGTTGTTGAAGAGATAACGGATGCATTGGTCATGATTGTTCAAGAATCCCTTAACTCTGACATGGTCCCAGAGGATTGGAAGATTGCAAATGTCACTCAATTCTTTAAGAAGGGAGAAAGGCTAAAGAAAGGATATAAGAGGCCAATTAGCCTAACCTCATTGGCTGGGAAAGTGTTGGAGTCTTATTAAGGATGATGTTTCAAGCTACTTGAAGACTAATAATAAAATAAGTCAAAGTCAGCATGGATTCTGTGAGGGGAAATTTTCCTTGACAAATCTGTTAGAACTCGTTGAGGAAGTAATAAGCAGCGTGCACAAATGAGAGACAGTGGATGTCACTTACTTGGATTTTCAGAAGTTCTTTGATAAGGTGCCACACATCAGGCTGCTTAACAAGATAAAATCCTAGAGTGTTACAGGAAAGATGCTGGCATGGATAGCGGAATGGCTGACAGGCAGGAGACAGTGTGTGACAATTAAAGGGACCTTTTATGGTTGGCTGCCATTGACTGGTGGTGTTCCTCAGGGGTCTGTATTGGGACTGCTAATTTTGACATTGTTTATCAAAGATTTAGATAATTAAATTGAGTGGTTTGTAGCAAATTTTCAGGATGATATGAAGATAGGTTGAGGGGTAAATATTGCTGAGGAAGCAATGTGTTTGCAGAAGGACAGAGAAGTTTGAAGAACAGGCAAGAAAGTGGCAGATGGAATATAGTGTTGGGAAAAGTATGATAATGCAGTCTGGTAAAAGAAACAATAGTGCAGCCTAGTATCTAAATGGGGAGAAGTTCAAACATCAGAGATGCAAAGGGACATAGAAGTCCTCATGAAAGACATCAAGGAGGTTATTTTATGGGCTGAGTCTGTGGAAAAGAAGGTAAATGCAATGTTGGCGTTTATTTCAAGAAATAGAATATAAAAGCAAAGAGATAATTACGTACCTTTTTATGACAGTAGTTCGGATGCACTGGAGCATTTTCAACAGTTTTGGGCCCGATATCTCAGAAAGGATAGTTATACTTATACTTCATACTTTATACTTTATTGTTGCCAAACAATTGGTACTAAAACGTACAATCATCACAACGATATTTGATTCTGTGCTTCACACTCCCTGGATTAGAAATATTAAAATAGTTAAAATTAGTAATTATTAAAAATTTAAATTATAAATCAAAAAATAGAAAATAGAAAAATGAGAAGTAAGGTAGTGCAAAAAAACCGAGAGGCAGGATGTGCTGTCATTGGAGACAGTCCAGAGGAGGTTATACCATAGAACCATAGAAACTACAGCACAGAAACAGGCCTTTTGGCCCTTCTTGGCTGTGCCAAACCATTTTCTGCCTAGTCCCACTGACCTGCACACGGACCATATCCCTCCATACACCTCCCATCCATGTATCTGTCCAATTTATTCTTAAATGTTAAAAAAAGAACCCGCATTTACCACCTCATCTGGCAGCTCATTCCATACTCCCGCCACTCTCTGTGTAAAGAAGCCCCCCCTAATGTTCCCTTTAAACTTTTCCCCCGTCACCCTTAACCCATGTCCTCTGTTTTTTTTTTCTCCCCTTGCCTCAGTGGAAAAAGCCTGCTTGCATTCACTCTATCTATACCCATCATAATTTTATATACCTCTATCAAATCTCCCCTCATTCTTCTATGCTACAGGGAATAAAGTCCTAACATATTCAACCTTTCTCTGTAACTGAGTTTCTCAAGTCACGGCAACATCCTTGTAAACCTTCTCTGCACTTTTTCAACTTTATTTATATCCTTCCTGTAATTTGGTGACCAAAACTGAACACAACCTCCGGATTCGGCCTCACCAATGCCTTATACAACCTCATCATAACATTCCAGCTCTTATACTCAATACTTTGATTAATAAAGGCCAATGTACCAAAAGCTCTCTTTACGACCCTATCTACCTGTGACGACACTTTTAGGGAATTTTGTATCTGTATTCCCAGATCCCTCTGTTCCACTGCACTCCTCAGTGCCTTACCATTAACCCTGAATGTTCTACGTTGGTTTGTCCTTCCAACGTGCAATACCTCACACTTGTCAGTATTAAACTCCATCTGCCATTTTTCAGCCCATTTTTCCAGATGGTCCAAGTCCCTCTGCAGGCTCTGAAAACCTTCCTCACTGTCTACTACACCTCCAATCTTTGTATCATCAGCAAACTTGCTGATCCAATTTACCACATTATCATCCAGATCATTGATATAGATGACAAATAGCAATGGACCCAGCACTGATCCCTGTGGCACACCACTAGTCACAGGCCTCCACTCAGAGAAGCAATTCTCTACCACCACTCTCTGGCTTCTTCCATCGAGCCAATGTCTAATCCAATTTACCACCTCTCCATGTATACCCAGCAACTGAATTTTCCTAACTAACCTCCCATGCAGGACCTTGTCAAAGGCCTTACTGAAGTCCATGTAGACAATATCCACTGCCTTCCCTTCATCCACTTTCCTGGTAACCTCCTTGAAAAACTCCAACAGATTGGTCAAACATGATCTACCATGCACAAAGCCATGTTGACTCTCCCTAATAAGCCCCTGTCTATCCAAATGCTTGTAGATTCTGTCTGTTAGTACTCCCTCCAATAACTTACCTACTACTGACTTTAAACTCACCGGCCTATAATTTCCTGGATTACTTTTCGATCCTTTTTTAAACAACGGAACAACACGAGCCACTCTCCAATCCTCCGGCACTTTACCCGTAGACAGGTTCACGACCCGTAGATAGGTTCTCGAGGATGATTCTGGGAATGAAGGTTTTCACATATGAGGAACGTTTGGCAGCTTTGGGTCTGTTCTCACCAGAATTGAGAAGAATACGGTTGATCTAATTGAAGCTTACCGAATGTTGGAAGGATTAGATAGGATGGATATGGGGAGGATGTTTCCTATGGAGGGGCTATCCAGAACTAGAGGACACAGCTTCTCAAATGGGGGAGGGAAGGTGACCTTTTAGAACAGTTGTCAGGAGGAATTTTTTAACCAGAGAGTACAGAGTCTGTGGAATTCTCTGTGACAGACTGCAGTGGAGGCCAAGTCCTTGGTATATTTAAGGTGGAAGTTAATAGTTTAATGATCGGTCAGGACATCAAAGGATATGGCGAGAAGGCAGGTGCATGACATTGAGTGGGTTGCGTGTTCAGCCATGATGGAATGGCACAGCAGACACGATGGGCAAAATGGCCTGATTCTGCACCTATGTATTATGGTGTTAAGGTTACAATGGGGCATCAACACGTTGCTAAACAGGGCTGAGAAGTGGCAGATGGGGTTCCATCTGGAAAAGTATTAGGTGATAGACAATGAAGATTCAAACTGGATTACAGAGTACAAATGCCAGGATTATGGGAAGAAGGCTTCTGATGTGTTGGTTTTCATTGTCATGGGGTCTGAGTTCAGGAGCTGCGGGGTAATGTCACAACTCTGTAAAACTGATTTGACCATACTTGGAGTGTTGTTTTCAGGTCTGGTCACCTCATTATACAGAGCACATGTGGAAAATTTGAGTAAGTTTGGGCTTTTCTCTTTACAGCATAGAGGGATAAGAGGAGATTTGACAGAGGTATACACGAGAGAGAAAAAAAGATCGATAGCATGGACACCCTGCGTCTTTTCACAAGGCTGGCAATGGCGAACACGAGAGGACGTACCTTTCAGGTAGCTGGAGGAAATTATAGGGGGATGGGTGCCAGAGTCAGTTTTATTTTACACACAGAGAATGTTGAGTGTTTGGATCTCTCTGCCACAATGGTGCTGTAAGGAAAGAGTTAACGGTGATTCCTCCTTGGCTTATGCTGAAATAAAATGGAGGTCTGTAAGACTAAATAGTGTTATCTTGGATTGTGATTGTTTTGAGGAAATACAAGACAACTAGTCTACAACAATATTTTCAGCAAGTCAAGTACAACATAATAGTTGAGGTGGTGAAATACATGTTTGTCTGGGCTGAAGGTCATCAAAGTTCGGGTGAGTACAGCTGGTCCCACCAAGATGTAAACATACCAGTGTCAGCGGTTTTGAAGGGTATAAAAACGAGCATGTTCTTTGCTGCAAGGTGGAAAGAGAGTTGTCTCAGGGTAGACCACAGCTGGAGCTGAAACAGGGAACAGAATGTTGAGAGGGAAAGAGAAAGACAGCAAGAAAGAGAGAGATTGACAGTGACTGAATGAGAGAGAGTGCGAGGGACAGAGGGAGAGCCAGAGAGAGAAAGCAAGACAGGAAGAGCAAGAAAGCGAGAAAAAGTGAGGGCGAGAGAGACAGCGAGAGACAGACTGAAAAGCAAAGAGAGAGATGGAGATAGACAGAGAGATACGAGAAAGAGAGAGAGAGAGACAGAGAGAGAGAGAGAACAGGTTGCGTGACATTTCAGACCTGTGACCCCCTCCAACATTGCAAAAATTGGCTTGTTTAGTGGATGGTCAGTTTTATTTTGATTACTGTGCTGCTGCTACTGTAGACATTTGTTTGCCTTTTGGTATTGAAATCGTATGAGTTCTCATGAAGTGTTTTTCTTTAACATATGTGCAGCAATTCCTTTGTTTTCAAATGCATATGTAAATACCCTGAGCTGAAATAAAACAGAACACTGAATGACTGTTAAAACAATTTTCATTACAAAGAGGCAATCAGATAAATACATGAATATACAGGATTGGAATCACATGCAGCAAATACTTTAGCGGGGAGGGAGTGGGGGACACAGTCGAGAGTATCTGTTGAAATGAGTGTTACCTACATCATGCCAGGGCAGGGGGAGCAGCCAGAGCTCATGTTCCTTATTAGAACTTACAACAGAGAGAAGGTCCTGCAAATACAATCTGGGTAGTTGGGTAGAAAGTTAAGAAGTAGGACTCTGGGGTGGTGTTCTCAGGATTAATTCAGGGGCCACATGCTTGTGAGCTAAGAGATTGTAAGGTGTAAGGTGAAATGTATGGCTAACAATCTGGTGCGAGAGGGATGGCATCAGGTACACAGATCACTGCGTTATTTTCCAGGATAGGTGGGACTGGTGTAAGGAGGATGGGTTACACCTGTACTGAGGGGAGCTAATATTCTGCCAGGGAGTTTTGTTGCAGCATTGCAGAGTTTTCTCATTTGGCATGTGTGTGGAGGAAGGGGATGGGTGGGAACCAGAGCTACAGGTCAGTAAGTAGCATTGAGCAGAAGGTAGAGATGAGATCGAGAAAGCCCATCAGGAAGTCAAGATGGGGCATTGTTAATGAGCACAGTGGCTCCAAGGGGCTGAAGTGTGTTTATTTCAGTGCAAGGTATAGTAAAGTTAAGGCAGACATACTTGTACCCAAGATTACCTTGTGACACTGTAAATTAGCCACAACAAAGATCTGGCTGAGAGAAAGGCAGGAGTGTTAGCTAAATATTCCAGGATTCAGATGATTCAAACAGTCCAGAGGGAGGTGAATGAGGTTGGGGAGCTGCATTGCTCATTAGGCAGAATGTCACAAGGTTGAGGTTATCCAGTAAAATAATGTAGGTAGAAACATAGAAAACATACAGCACAATACAGGCCCTTCAGCCCACGAAGCTGTGCCGAACATGTCCCTACCTTTCAACTACCTAGGCTTTAACCATAGCCCTGTATTCTCCTAACCTCCATGTAACCATCCAGAGTCTATTAAAAGACCCTATCGTTTCCGTCTCCACCACCGCTGCCAGTAGCCCATTCCACTCATTCACCACTCTCAGCGTAAAAAAACATACCCCTGACATCTCCTTTGTACCTACTCCAAACACTTTAAAACTCTCTCGTGTTAACCATTTCAGCCCGGGGGAAAAGCCTCTGACTACGCATACAATCAATGCCTCTCATTATCTTGTACACCTCTATCAAGTAATCTCTCATCCTCTGTCGCTCCAAGGAGAAAGGGCCGAATTCACTCAACTTATTCTCATATGGCATGCGCCCCAATTCAGACAACATCCTTGTAAGGAAGTTTCCACACCCTTCCTATAGTGAGGTGACCAGAACTGAGCACAGTACTCCACGAGGGGTCTGACCAGGGTCTTATATAGTTGCAACATTACCTGTCAGCTCTTAAACTCAATCCCAGGATTGATGAAGGCCAATGCACAGTATGCCTTCTTAAGCACAGAGCCAACCTGTGAAGCAGCTTTGAGTGTTCTATGGACTCAGACCACACCACCTCGCAACCCTAACCCTCTGTTCCTCCACTGCCAAGAGTCTTACCATTCAGTTATCATATTTGATGTACCAAAATGAACCTCCTCACAATTATCTGGGTTGAACTCCATCTGCTGCTTCTCAGCCCAGATTTGCATCCTATCAATGTCCCATTGTAACCTTTGACAGCCCTCCACACTATCCACAACACACCCAGGCAGAACAGTATTCAAGAGAAGACTCAAGATTCAGTGGCTATACAAGGATGTTATGTTGTCTCCAGAGAACCAGAATCAGGAACATGTCGGAGCAGCTGCAGAAAATTCTCAAGTGCTCCTGGTACATACAGAACATAGAAATTTACAGCACAGCGCAGGTGCTTTGGTCCACAATATTGTGCTAACCATGTACATTACTCAAGAGACCACCAAAAATGTTGCTATTGAATAGCCCTCTATTTTTCTGACCTCCGTGTACCTATCTAAGAGGCTTTTAAAAGACCCTATTGTATTCACTTCCACCACCACCGTTGGCAGTGCATTTCCCACACCCAGCAGCCTCTGTGTGAAAAACTTACCTCTGACATCCCCTCGGTACCTATGTCCAAGCACCATAAAACTATGCCCCCTCTGGTCAACCTTTTCAGTCATGGAAAAAAAAGCCTCTGGCTATCCACATGATCAATGCCCCTCATCATCTTACACACCTCTATCAGGTCACCTCTCACCCTCTGTCACTCCAAGGAAAAAAGGCCAAGTTCACTGAACCTATTATCATAAGGTACATACTCCAATCCAGGCAACATCATTGTAAATCTCCTCTGCACTCTCTGTACGGTATCCACATCCTTCCTGTAGTGAGGTGATCAGAACTGAACACAGTACTGCAAGTGAGGTCGGACCAAGGTCTTATATAGCTGTAACATGACCTCACAACTCTTGGACTCAATCCCACGGTTGATGATGCCAACAGAACATACGCCTTCTTGAAAACATTGTCAATCTGCATTGCAGCTTTGAGTGTCCTATCGAAACGGACTCCAAGATCTCTCAGATCTTCTACACTGCCTAGAGCCTTACCATTTATATGGTATTCTGTCCTCAAATTGGACATACTAAATTAATCACTCCACATTTCTCTCGGCTAAAGTCCGTCTACCACTCTTCAGCCTAGTTCTGCATCCTATAGATGTCCGGTTTAATCACTGACAGCCCTCCAGATGATGCACAGCAGCCCCAACATTGGTATCATCAGTAAACTTACTAACCCACCATTCTACTTATTCATCCAGGTCATTTATAAAAATCGCAAACAGGAAAGGTCCCAGAATCGATTCCTGTGAAAAATCATGGGTCACCAACCACCATGGAGAATATGAAGCGTTTACAACCACCCTTTGTTTCTGTGGACAAGCCAATTCTGGATCCACAAAGCAAAGTCTCCTTGTATTCCATGCCTCCATACAGTCTAAAGGAGCCTTGCATGGGACAACCTTATCAAATGCCAAAAAAAAAACATGGTAAAAAGAGGGTTGAACTTCTACAAAGTGAATAGGGGGAATTAGGAGAGAACTTAAAAAGCTCAACTTTCAGAGCAGTGATCTCTAGATTACACGTTGTGCCACATATTGGTGAGGATAAAAATAGAATGATGATTGAGGTGAATATGTCACTGAGGGTCTGAGGTAGGGGGGCAAGATTGAAGTTCTTGGATCATTGCAATGTCTTCTGTGGTAGAGCGACATGTACAGAAGAAGTGGATTGCTCCTGAACTGGAGGGGGACCAGTATCTTGTAGATTTGTGAGTGATGTGCAGAATAGTGTAAATGTGAGTTGCAGTCAGTGTGACCCTGAGCAGAAGATAATACTGTCGCCAATGAGAGCTAATTCGGTAAACAGGATAGACAGGAGTAGAGAAAAAAGAGAGGAAAGACAATGAGTTGAACTCGATGCAAGCGGCTTGACAGGTGAGGTGGATGCGCTCAGGTGTGACGGGTGCTCGGGACTGCTGGGTCACCTCCTTTCATGTCGCAGGACAGAATTAATGGCTTTTCATTCCGGTTTGCAGGCAATTCGAAGATAGGTGGGGTGAAGGTAGTGTTGAGGAAGCAGGAAATCTGCAGAAGGACAGACAGATTGTGAGAATGGACAAAGAAGTGGCAGATAGAATGTCATGCAGGGAACTGTATAGTCATGTATATAAGCAGTAATGATGTGGGCCTTTTTCTAAGCAGGTTAAAAATTCAAAAACTGTGGTGCAAAGAGACTTGAGAGTCCTCCTGCAGGATTTCTGAAGGTTACCTTGCAGTTTGCAAGATGTTAGGGATAAATTTGTCCTGGTGAGGAAGATAAGGAATGGCAGGGTGAAGGAACTTTTAAAAAGGAAGGAAGAGTTGAAGATATTAGACAAGAGTTCAATATACATATATGTCCCTATATATAACTCCGATTAATTTTCTTGTCTATTCAACAAATCTGTAAATAATAACTATAACAGAATCAATGAAATTCCATCCACCTAGGACATTCAATCAGAGTACAGATCAGCAGTGTCAGTATTGCAGTTGAACAAAGGAGACTATGGAGCCATGAAGGAGGAGCTGGCCAAGGTTGACTAGTCGGATATCCTAGCAGAAAAGACAGTGGAACAGTAATAGCAGATATTCTTGGGAATAATGCCCAAGGTGCAAAATCAGTTCATCCTCCGGAGAAGGAAGGATTCAAAGTGGGGAAAGTGGCCACAGTGGTTGACAAAGGAAGTCAGAGATAGCATAGCATTAAAAAAGAAGTATAACAGAGCTAAGATGAGTGGGAAGATGGATGATTGGGAAATTTTTAAGGAGCAACAGAACTTAACCAAAAAGAGAATACAGGAAGAAAAAATGAGGTATGAATGCAAGCTAGCTGGGAATATAAAGGAGGATAGCAAAAGTTTTTCTTTTTAGGTGTGACAAAAGAGGGTTACAAAAAGTACACATAGACTAAGATGTTAACTGTCCTGTGCTGGCACCAGTGGGATCAGCAGTTGATCTGCCACCTGTCTTCAGGAGAAAGAGAGATAAGGAAGACAATGGAGCAGCATTCGGAAATGTTAATGAAGAGACGAGAGAGTTTAACGGAAGGAGACACCGGTCTGAGAACTGTCAAGATCGGCTCCTTTTTGAACCCTGAACTGTTTGAAGTGTGATGGACAGGCGATACCCCAGCAGGGGGATAAAAAGGGACAGGTTCGCTAAGGCAGCACACATGACACCACGAGGTAACGAGACCCTGGAAGCGGTGCGCCTCCCACAAGTTGGTGGGAGTTTTGGAGGGCTGTCGCGGGACCAAGCCATAGACGCACAGGGTGGAAAGGTACGATCGGCGAGAACCTGGTGTGTGTCCGCCCTTGCCAGGGTGCCAGGTTCACTGCAGAGGAATGATCGTATCTGAAATGGAGGGGTCACAGTTGGTGACCTCAGGAGACATTACAAAGGGCTCGCCCGAAAACTGACTGTGAGGAATATTGAAGGTCTGTTTGGACTCCGATTTGAATATTCATTCGCTCTCTCTCTCTCTCTCTCTCTCTCTCTCCCACGGCGACGGCGATTACTGTGAACTGAACTAAACTGAACTCTGTCACTTTGAAACTGGTCATTTACCCCTAGACGACAACAGAGCTTGATTGTTCCTATTATCCTAGTTCTGTGTACATGTGTGTTTATTCAGTGCTAACCTGTTGCATTAATATCCTTACTATTAGAGTACTGTGTTGCTTATGTCTTTAATAAAACTTTCTTAGTTCCAGTAATCCAGACTCCAACTGAGTGATCCATTTCTGCTGGTTTGGCAACCCAGTTACGGGGTACAGAACATAGGTATGTGAAGAGAAGTAAGATAGTTAAGAACAATGTTTGGCCCTTGAAGAATGAACTGGGAGAAATTGTTATGGGAAGCAGAGAAATGGCAGACGAATTTGATAAGTACTTTGGATCTGTCTTCACTAGGGAAGACACAAGCAATCTTCCAGATGTATGGATGGGCCAAGGACATAGGGTAACAGAGGAACTGAAACAGATTGACATTAGGAAAGAAACGGTGATGAGTAGACTGATGGGACTGAAGGCTAACAAATCCCCAGGTCCAGATGGTCTGCATCCTAGGGTACTAAAAGAGGTGGCTCTGGAAATTGCGGATGCATTGGTGATCATTTTCAAATGTTCCTTAGATTCAGGACCAGTTCGTGAGAATTGGCAAATGGCTAATGTTATCCTACTTTTTAAGAAGAGGGAGAAAATAGAGAACTATCGCCCTGTTAGCCTAACATCAGTAGTGGGGAAGATGCTAGAGTCCATTATTAAAGATGAAATAGCGGCATATCTTGATAGCATTGATAGGATTGGGCCGAGCCAGCATGGATTTACCAAGGGCAAATCATGCTTGACTAATCTATTGGAGTTTTTCGAGGATGTAACCAGGAAGATAGACACGGGATATCCAATGGATGTGGTGTACCTTGACTTTCAGAAGGCATTTGATAAGGTACCACATAGGAGATTGGTGGGTAAAATCAGAGCTCATGGCATTGTGGGGAGGATATTGACATGGATAGAAAACTGGTTGGCAGATAGAAAGCAAAGGGTAGCAGTGAATGGGTGTTTCTCGGAATGGCAGGTGGTGACTAGTGGGGTGCCACAGGGCTCAGTATTGGGACCACAGCTGTTTACGATTTACATCAATGATTCAGAGGAAGGCATTGTGAATAACATCAGCAAGTTTGCTGATGATACTAAGCTGGGTGGCAGTGTGACATGTGATGAGGATGTTAGGAGAATTCAAGGTGACTTGGATAGGCTGGGTGAGTGGGCAGAAACTTGGCAGATGGCGTTCAATGTGAATAAGTGCGAAGTTATTCACTTTGGGAGCAAGAACAGGAAGGCAGATTATTACCTGAACTGTGTGGAGTTAGGTAAGGGAGAAATACAAAGAGATCTAGGAGTACTTGTTCATCAGTCTCTGATGGTGAATCAGCAAGTGCAGCAGACAGTGAAGAAGGCTAATGGAATGTTGGCCTTTATTACAAAGGGAATTGAGTACAAGAGCAAGGAAATCCTTTGCATTTGTACAGGGCCCTGGTGAGACCACACCTGGAATATTGTGTGCAGTCTTGGTCTCCAGGGTTAAGGAAGGACATCCTGGCTGTGGAGGAGTGCAACGTCGGTTCACTAGGTTAATTCCTGGGATGTCCGGACTGTCTTACGCAGAGAGGTTAGAGAGACTGGGCTTGTACACGCTGGAATTAAGGAGATTGAGGGGGGATCTGATTGAGCCATATAATATTATTAAGGGATTGGACAAGGTAGAGGCAGGAAATATGTTCCAGATGCTGGGAGAGTCCAGTACCAGAAGGCATGGTTTAAGAATAAGGGGTAGGTCATTTTGGACAGAGATGAGGAGGAACTTCTTCTCCCAGAGAGTTGTGGAGGTGTGGAACGTGCTGCCTCAGAAGGCAGTGGAGGCCAATTCTCTGGATGCTTTCAAGAAGGAGCTAGATAGGTATCTTATGGATAGGGGAATCAAGGGTTATGGGGACAAAGCAGGAACCGGGTATTGATAGTAGATGATCAGCCATGATCTCACAATGGCGGTGCAAGCTCGAAGGGCTGAATGGTCTACTTCTGCACCTATTGTCTATTGTCTACAGAGGACAACAAACAGTGCAAGTACAAAAAGAAGGAACAATAATTAAATAATCAATAAATATCGAGAATATGCGACGAGGTGGCCTTGAAAGTAAGTTTGTTGCTTGTGCAAATAGTTGAATGATGGGGCAAGTGAAGGTGACTGAAGCTAATTTCTTTGGGCTCAAGAGTAAATGTAAGCAGGCTGTTTCCAGTTTTTCAACCATGGCCTCGGTATTTCTCATCAACCAGTGAGCCTTGTTCTTTACCCTAAAAGGAACAAGAAGGCCCCAAACTCCTGACATCACACTTTTATAGGTTTCCTACCTGCCAGATGCATCTTTCTTGTCAACCACTGCAAGATCCCGCTTAATAGCTCCTAACTGTGTTCTGGTCCTGTTTGGGAACTTAACTTTTTAATGGATTGTATTGTTCACAATAACCATTGAAAATCTATGAGAATTCTGGTTATTGGAGCCAGACTGCTCACCGACAGACAATTCTGCCACTGACCTCCATCATTTCTCAGAAGCAGTCCCAGTGTTGTGCCTTCTCAAGCAGTGTTCATCTCTGTCTTGATGAAGGAAACTTTCTTAAACACATTTCACAAATTCAGCTCCATGCCTTTTACACTATGAAAGGTCCAGTCAATATGAGGAAGTTAAAATCTCGTTCTAATACTACCTTATTATGTTTACAACTGCAGTCTCTCTACATATCTGTGACTCCAATTGCTGCTGACTGTTAGGGTTTCTATAATACCATATCCTTATATCTAAGTGGTATTGATAGGGCCTCAACAGACAACTCAGGTAAGAATGATGCTCTCCCTACAGATCATTATTATGTCCTCTGCATTCAAGTTGTTAACTCCTTCTCCGCTCTTACCTGCATCTTTGTATCCTGGAACATTGAGCTGCCCATTCTGCCCTTCCCTCAACTACGTATCTGTTATGGCTGTGATCGGACCACAAGAGGTAGGGGCAGAATTAGGCCATTCAACCAAATCCAGTCTGCTTCACCATTCCAGAATGGCTGAGGTTTTTTTTAATCCCTCTTCACACCATTCTCTAGCCTTTTCCACACACCCCATTGATGCACTGACGAATCAAAAATCTATCAACCTTTATTTTATACTGAATGGCTTGGCCTCCACTGCTGTCTGTGGTAATGAATTCCAGTTTCACTACCCACAACCTGAAGTAATTCCTCTTCATTTCTGTTCTAGATGGATATCCCTTTTCTCTGAGACTGTGCACTCTGGTCATAGACGCCTCCACTATAGGAATGAATTGAATTGAATTGACTTTATTTCTTACATCCTTTACATAGATGAAGTAAAAATCTTTACGTTACCTCTCCATCTAAATGTGCAATGTGCAATTATAGGAATTGATAATAATTTATAATAAAGCAAACAGTCAATGTAATATAGAATACACTTAAATCAGTCTGAATGAATTAGTCTGATGGCCTGGTGGAAGAAGCAGTCCCGGAACCTGTTGGTCCCGGATTTTATGTTGCAGTACCACTTCCTGGATGGCGGCAGCTGGAATAGGTTGTGGTTGGGGTGACTTGGGTCCCCAATGATCCTACGGGCCCTTTGTACACACCTGTCTTTGTAAAGGTCCTGAATCATGGGAAGTTCACAACTACAGATGCGCTGGGCTGTCTGTACCACTCTCTGCAAAGTCCTGCATTTAAGGGAGGTACAGTTCCCATGCCAGTCAGGATGCTCTCAATTGTGCCCATGTAGAAAGTTTTTAGGATTTTGGGGCTCAAGCCAAACTTTGTAAACTGTCCGAAGTGAAACAGGTGCTGTTGTGCCTTTTTCACCACACAGCTGGTGTGTACCCACCACATGAGGTCCATGATGATGTGGATGCTGAGGAACATAAAGCTAGTTATCCTCTCAACTCCAGATCCACTGATGTCAATAGGGCCTAACCCATCTCCATTCCTCCTGTAATCCACAACCAGCTCCTTTGTTTTTGCGACCTTGAGGGAGAGGTTCTTTTCTTGACACCACTGTGTCAGAGAGATGACTTCTTCCCTGTTGGCTGCCTCGTTATTGTCTGAGATAAGGCCACTCAATGAAGAGTCGTTGACAAATTCAATTAGTAGATGAGAGCTGTGGGTGACGATGCAGTCATGGGTGTACAGGGAGTAAAGGAGGGGGCACAGAAGACAGCCCTGAGGGGCTCCTGTATTGAGAGTCAGAGGGTTGGAGGTGAGGGAGCCCAATCTTACCACCTGTTGGTGATCTGACAGGAAGTTCAGGATACAGCTGCACAAGGCAGTGTCAAGATCGAGGTCTCTGAGCTCCTTGTCGAGCCTGGATGGAATTATGATGTTGAATGCTGAACTGCACTCCAAGAACAGCATTCTTGTACAAGCAATCTTCTTCTCCAGATGTGTAAGGACTGTGTGTTGAACAGTGGCTATTGCGTCGTTGGTCGATTGGTTATGTCGGTAGGGGAATTGTAGGGGGTCCAGTTTGGGTGGTAGCAAGCTGCAGATGTTATCCTTGACCAGCCTCTCAAAGCATTTGCTTGTTATTGCAGTGTGTGACAGGACAGCAACTGAGGCATGTTACCTTGGTCTTTTCTGGTACAGGGACAATGTCGATACTTTGAAGCAGGAGGGCACTCTGTACTGGTAGAAGGAGAGATTAAACATCTTCTCGACATCCACTCTATATTGGTATTTCAATATTCAATAGGTCTCAATGAAATTCCCCCTATTTCTAATGAACTCCAGTGAGTACAGGCCTAGAGCCACCAATCTCACCTCAAGCATTAACCTTTATTTTCACCAATCAATCCCGTGAAATTCTTTAGAGCCTTTCTAATGCCAGGATACCTTTGTTGAGATAACGGGCCCACAACTGCTTATAATATTCTGAGTACAGTCTGACCAATGCCTTGTTGAACCTCAACATTAAATTTTGCTACTTCTTATTGACAAGTTGTTTTCGTTTTTCTTCTGACATATATCTTTGAGATTCTTTTTCTATTTTTGTAATCCCTTTTTCCAATTGATCTAGTTCTGCCATATATTCTTTCTTAATTTTAGACGTATAACTTATTATCTGGCCCCTAATACGCTTCAGACATATAGAACGGAAAAAGCAATTATAAGAACTAAACAAAGGTATTATGAGTTAGGTGAGAGAGCACATAAAATTCTTGCCTGGCAGTTGAAAACAGAACAAGCTTCCAAAACAATAAATGCAATTAGAACAAGGGCAAATAAAATATCTTATAAACCTCTTGAAATAAATGAAACATTTAAAAATTTCTATTCTGAATTATATCAATCAGAATCCCAAAATGATGTTAATGAGATAGAAAGGTTTTTATCACAAGTTTCTCTTCCAAAATTGAATTTGGAAGAACAGAAGGGATTAGATATGCCTTTTACATTAAAAGCAGTTGAAGAAGCTTTAGGATCACTCCAAAGTAATAAATCTCCAGGAGAAGATGGTTTTCCACCTGAATTTTATAAAAAAAATTAAAGATTTATTATTTCCTCTTTTTATGGAACTAATACGTCAAGCAGAAAAAATACACAAACTTCCAGAATCTTTTTCAACAGCGATTGTCATAGTATTGCCAAAAAAAGACAGAGATCCTATGAAACCAGCATCATACAGGCCTATTTCTTTATTGAATACAGATTATAAAATAATAGCAAAAATTTTATCGAATAGATTATCTAAATATTTACCAAAATTAATACATATGGATCAAACAGGATTTATTAAAAATAGACAATTGGCAGATAATGTAACCCGGCTACTCAGTATAATTCATTTGGCACAAAAAAGGGATGAGAAGAGTATAGTAGTAGCTTTGGATGCAGAAAAAGCATTTGATAGATTATATGGGATTTTTTATTTAAAGTACTAGAAAAATATGGGTTAGGAACATCTTTTATAAATTGGATTAAAACTTTAAATTCTAGCCCTAAAGCTAAAGTAGTGACAAACTCTCAAATTTCAACACCATTCCAGTTAAAAAGGTCAACTAGACAAGGTTGTCCACTATCACCTGCTTTATTTGTATTGGCGATAGAGCCATTAGCAGAACTAATTAGAATTGATCCAGATATTATGGGTTTTAGAGTTAATCAGGAGGAATATAAAATTAATCTTTTTGCTGATGATGTTTTGATCTATTTAACAAACCCACAATATTCGTTACATAAATTATCTTCTAGATTGGATGAATATGGGAAGGTATCAGGTTACAAAATAAATTGGGATAAAAGTGAAATTTTACCTCTTACTAAAGGAGACTATAGTCAATGTCGATTAGTAACCCAATTTAGATGGCCGGTAAATGGTATAAAGTATTTAGGTGTAAGACTTGATAATGATGTAAAGAATTTATATAAATTTAATTATTTACCACTATTGAAAAAAATTCAAGAAGATCTTGACAAATGGATGATATTACCAATAACATTAGTAGGTAGAGTCAATGTTGTAAAAATGAATATTTTTCCTAGATTACAGTATTTGTTTCAAACATTACCAATACAAGTGCCACAGAAATTTTTTCAGGAGTTAAATAAATGTGTGAGAAAATTTCTTTGGAAAGGTAAAATGTCAAAAATATCATTGGAAAAATTGACTTGTAAATTTGGGTTAGGAGGGTTACAACTTCCAAATTTTAAAAACTATTATAAAGCAAATCAACTTAGATTTATTGCATCTTTCTTCGATGATCGAAAACCAGCATGGATTAAAATAGAACTAGACAAGATAGGAGAAAATAGACCTGAAGATTTTATATATAAATGGGAATCTAAATTGATACGGGAAAAGAAAGAATCTCCTATATTAACACATTTGATTGATCTATGGAATAAGATAAATGTTGATAATGAAACACAGAAATCTCTATTAGCAAGGAGACCTTTGTTCCAAAACAGACTTATTTCTTTTACAATGGACAATCAACTTTTATATAATTGGTACCAAAAAGGGATTAAATTTATAGGAGATTGTTTTGAACGAAGTATATTGATGTCATTTGAACAATTAAAGGATAAATATAAAATATCTAATAATACTTTCTTTTGTTACTTTCAATTAAAGGCTTACTTAAAAGGTAAGCTGGGTCAAACAATGTTTTTGCCAAAACCTAATGAAATTGAAATTTTAATACAAAGAAGGAAAATTAAAAAATTTATTTCTTGTATGTATAATTTGACAAGGAACCCATAAGTCAAAGCAAAAATGGGAAACAGATCTGAATATTAATATTGATGAAACAAATTGGTCAAGACTTTGTCTTGACAGTATGACAAATACAATAAATGTTCGACTTAGATTAGTACAATATCATTTTTACACCAATTATATATTACACCGCAAAAAATGAATAGATTAAATTCAAATCTATCTGATAAATGTTTTTGGTGTAATCAAGAAATTGGTACTTTTTTTACATTCTACTTGGTCTTGTTTTAAAATTCAACCCTTTTGGATAAATTTAAGAATCTTATTGGAACAAATTACTGGAACTCAACTTCCACATAACCCTGTATTATTTCTATTAGGTGATATTGAAGGGATAAAACCGAAACTTAAATTGAATAAATATCAGAAAGAATTTATAAAAATTGCATTGGCAGTAGCTAAGAAGACTATAGCAGTTACTTGGAAATCTGATTCCTATGTAAGTATGGATTGTTGGAATAATGAAATGGCTCGTTCTATTCCACTTGAAAAAATTATTTATAATTTAAGAGATAAATATGTAACATTTTTGAATATTTGGCGCCCTTATTTACAAAAGATAGGATGGCATATTTAAGTGCTCCGATAAAGACTTTGGTCACTTGGGGAAAGTAACGAATAATTATACCAAATTTATTTTGAATCCCATGGAGCATGTGGAAACCTTCCAATACCCAGGCGGTTCTTTTCTTTCTTTCTTTTTTTTTCTTTCTTTCTTTTTAGGTAGGACTATATATGGGGGGGGGGAGGGTTAAGGGGAGTGGGGAGGGTAGATTCTATTTTTTTCATGTATTCTTTTTGAAAATTCAATACAAATTATATTACAAAAAAACATTAAATTTTGCTTTTGTTTACTTGTCCTCTTGAAATGATTGATAATGTTTGATTTGTCTTCCTTACCAAAAACTCATCTGCAAGGCAACCTTTAGGAATCCTACAGGAGAACTCCCAAGTCCCTTTGCACACCCGCTTTTTTGAATTTTTAACCTGCTTAGAAAATGGCCAACACCATTACTGCTTATACGCATGACCATACAGTTCCCGGCATCTGGCACTGCTTTGTCCATTCTCCGAATCTGTCTGTCCTCCTGCAGATTCACTGCTTCTGCAACACTACCTGTCCCTCCACCTATCTTCGAATTGTCAACCACCACCTCCATTTCCATCACGTTTTCAGTCAGGAACTGCAGCTACTGCAAATTCCCTCATATGAAGTTATCAGTGACACCGACCGACTCCAGGATCTCCCAGATTCTCAGGCAGAAAATGTCTCTGCCATAACTGTCATTACAGCTATGCAACAGGGAGAGGAATTCTGAAGAAAACCTCTGAAATTTGACTTTGCATAGTACACTTCACCTTATAAGCCATTTCTCTGATTCACAGTCTGACTTGTTTCTTGCTTCCTATATGTTTTTCCAATGTCCTGTCCAATTTCAGCTTTTTAAATCTGACATACGACTCCTCCTACTTTTTTAAACAAATACAATATCTTTCATCTTCCTAAGTTCCTGAAAGTCCCCGTCCTTTTCTACCTTCCTAACATGGACAGGGAAATCCGGAATTCTGACCGACTGGACTGTGAGTGACTCTGACATGCCAGATGGAAAACGGCAACATTGACTTCCAGACTACCCTCTAAGATTCCTTTCCAATTCTGATGTAACTTGCCATCCACAAACCTACATTCATCGACCTGTAGGTCTATCCTTATCAATAACCATCTGAAACCCTTCAGATTTATAATCCTTAAATCTTTCCCAATTAAACTGCAAACATCTCTATAGGCTTATTACCAAGACTAAGTGAAGTATATCCCCCTCCCTGGTGACCATCTAGATGCTGTATCAGGAAACCTTTCTGAACACACCTAACAAATAAAGCCCCATCCAAGCCTCAGGCAGTAAGGGAGCCCTAGTAATTCTGGGGAGATTAATCACCCCAGTACAGCAAATCTATTGATATTTTATCAGATCATAACCTGCTGACATATGTTAATCTCTCTCACTGTCTGTTGGTAGGCCTACAGTATCATCCCAATACAGTGATTTCACCTTCCGTATTTCTGACTTCTACCTACATTGTCTTACGGGATGAGCATCTTGGAGGACCTCAACTTTGTGACATTCTGCCTGATCAGCAGTGCAGCTCCCCAACATCATTCACCTCTCTCTGGACTGTTTGAATCATCTGAATCCTGGAATGTTTAACCATCAGTCCTGCCCTTCTCTCAGCCCGATCTTTGCAATGGCTAACCCACTGTTTCACATAGTAATCCTATCTCCAAGTATGTCTGCCCTAACTTTTCCACACCCTTCCAGAATCACAAGACAGGGCAACAAAATCCTGATTGGCTAACATGCATCCAAGTCCTGTTATCTCCAGCCATAACCCAAACATTGCTGCTACAGAGAAACGGTTACTCCAGCAGTGAACATTACAAAAAAACCTTTCCATTAGCAGTGAACCCTTACAGTGCATTACAATGGGAAACATCCTCTCCATATCCACACTATCTATTCTTTTCAACATTTGGTAAGTTTCATTTAGATGAACCGTATTCTTCTCAATTCCGGTGAGTCATCTGAAGGTCGACAAACGTTCCTCATATGTGAACCCCTTCATTCCTGTAATCATCCTCGTGAACCTCCGCTGGACTGTCTCCAATGACAACACATCCTTTCTAAGATATGAGGCCCAAAAGCTTACTCCAAGTGAGGCCTGGCTAGTGGCATATAAAGGCACAGAACTATCTCTTTGCTTTTGTATTCTGTTCCCCTTGAAATAAACGCCAACATTGCATTTACCTTCTTTACCACAGACTCAGCCTATGAAATAACTTTTTTGATGTCTTTCATGAGGACATCTATGTCCCTCTGCACCTCTGATGCCTGAACCTTCTCCCCATTTAGATAAGTCTGCACTATCATTCCTTTTACCAAAATTCATTATCATACCTTTTCCAACACTGTATTCCATCTGCCACTTTTTTGCCTATTCTTCCAACTTCTCTAAGTCCTGCTGCAAACACATTGCTTCATCAGCATTACTTACCCCTCCACCTACCTTCATATCATTTGCAAACTTTGCCACAAACCCTTCAATTCGATTAACTAAATCATTGATAAACACTGTGAAAAGTAGCAGTCCCAATACAGACCCCTGAGGAACACCACCAGTCAGTGACAGCCAACCACAAAAGGCTTATTTAATTCTCACTCTCTGCCTCCTGCCTGTCGGCCATTCCACTATCAATGCGAGTATCTTTCCTGTAATGCTCTAGGATTTTATCTTGTTTTGCAGCTTAATATGTGGCACCTTTTCAACACCTTCTGAAAATCACTTTGTCCACAGTGCTTGTTACTTCCCTGAAGAATTCTAACTGATTTATCAAGGAAGATTCCCCTTCATAGAAATCATGCTGCCTGTGACTTAATTTATCATCCCTCTACAAGTACCTCGAGACCTCATCCTTAATAAGACACCAGTACTTTCCCAACCACTAAGGTTAGGCTAACTGGCCTCTCATTTCCTTCCTTTTGCCTTTCTCCTTTCTTAAAGAGTGGAGTGACATTTGCAATCTCCCAGTCCCCTAGGACCATGCCAGAATCAAGTGATTCTTGAAAGATCATAACCATTATCTCTTCAGCCACCTCTCTCAGGAATCTGAGATGTAGTCCCTGGTGACATCCACCTTAACACCTCTGAGTTTGCCTAGCACTTTTTGTTTTTTTATTAACAATGGCATTTACTCCTGCTCCCTGATACTCACAAAACTCTGGTACATAGTGTTACGTACCCCGTAACTGGGTTGCCAAACCAGCAGAAATGGATCACTCAGTTGGAGTCTGGATTACTAGAACTAAGAAAGTTTTATTAAAGAAACAAGCAACACAGTAATCAAAAGGATAATAAATGCAAAAGTTCAGCACTGATAAACACACATGTGCACAGAATTAAGATAACAGGATCAATCAAGCTCTATCGTTGTCTAGGGGTAAATGACCGATTTCAAAGTGACACAAAGTTCAGTCCAATTTAGTTCAGTTCGCAGTAATCGTTGCCATGGCGATGGACAACGTGGGGGGAGGGAGAGAGAGAACGAGAACGACTGATCATTCAGAACGGCTTCCACTCACAGACCTGCGATATTGCTCACAAGCAGCTTTCGGGCGGGTCCTTTGTAATGTCACCTGAGGTCACCGACTGTGACCCCTCCTCCAGATGCGGTCGATCCTCTGCAGTGAACCCGGCACCCAAGCAAGGGTGGACACACACCGGGTTCCCGCTGATCGTACCTTTCCACCCTGTGCGTTTAAGGCTGATCCCCCGATCAGCCGTCCAAGAGCTTTCCACCGACTTGTGATAGGAGCACTGCTTCCAGGGTCTCGTTACCTAGGCTGTCGTGTGTGTCTTGCCTTAGCGAACCTGTCCCTTTTTATCCCCCTGCTGGGGTATCGCCTGTCCATCACTTCAAACAGTTCAGGGTTCAAAGGGGGAGCCGCTCTAGACAGCTCTCTCTCTCCCGTCCCTTCATTACACATCTCCAGATGCTGCTTCATTGTGTTCCTTATCTCTCCTTCCCCTGAGGACAGGTGGCAGACCAACTGCTGATGCCTCTGGTGCTAGCCCAGGCCAGCAAACATCTTAATTTATGTGTATTCTCGTCAGAATAGCTAGCATCTTCTACAGTGAAGACAGATGTGAAGTCCTCATTAAGTTCATCTTCTATTTTTTGTCCCCCAGTACTATCTTACCAGCATCATTTGCCATTGGTTCAATAACAACCCTCAACTCCCTTTTACTTGATATATAACGAAAAAAAACCTTTTTTATCCTACCTTGTAGGTACTCCTGTCAATGTGAGATCATCTTTCTCTGTGCAACACAGCTATCCTGCACCTTGTGCAATATTCCCAGAAACTTCAGCCACCTCTGCTCTGCTGTAATCCCTGCCAGCATCAACCTCCAATCCACCTGGGCTCCAATCCACCCGGGCAAGGTCCTCTCTCATGCCTCTGTAAATCACTTTATTCCATTGGGCTATGATATATGTGAGTAATGCTTCAGTCTCTCAAATTGCAGTATGAATTCAATCATATTATGATAACTGCCTCCTAAGGGTTCCTTCACATTAAGCTCCCTAATGAGATCGGGGCTATTACTCAACACGCAGTCTAAAGATAGGTTTTCACCGAGCAGGCTCAAGCAGAAGCTGCTCTAAAAAGCCATCTCATGGGCATTCAACAAATTCCCTCTCCTGTGAATCAACACCAACCTGACCTTCCCAATCCCCTTGCATATTGAAGTCTCCAATACAATTGTGTCATTACCCTTATTATCAGAATAAGAATCAAGTTAGTTAACTTAGAAGCAGCAGTTCAGTGCAATACATAACACAGAAGAAGAAAAAAACTAAATTAAATATATAATATAATAAATAATAATAAATAAAGAAGTAAATCAATTACAGTATAGGAAAATTGATTAGATTAACATCATGCAAAAACACAGAAATAACATATATTAAAAAGTTAGGGAGTGTCCAAGGGTTCAAAGTCCATTTAGGAATCGGATAGCAGACTGGAAGCTTTTCCTAAAGCGCTGAATGTGCGCCTTCAGGCTTTTGTACCTCCTACCTGATGGGAATAGTGAGAAAAGGGAATGCCCTGGGCTCTGGAGGTTCTCAATATTGGATGCTGCCTTTCTGAGACAGCGCTCCTTGAAGATCTCCTGGGTAAATTGTAGGCAAGTACCCAAGATGGAGCCGACTCAATTTATGACCCTCTGCAACTTCTTTCCGTCCTCCACCACCACCCCTCCCCTTACCAGACAGTGGTGCAGCCTGTCAGAATACTCTCCACGGTACATCTATAGACGCTTTTGAGTGTATTTGTTGACTTACAAAATCTTTTTAAATTCAAAATGATGTATAGCTGCTGTCTGGCCTTCTTTATAAAGGCATTGATATGTTTTGACCAGGTTAGATCCTCAGAAATCTTGACACCCGTGAATTTGAAACTGCTTCATCTCTCCTCTTCTGATCCCTCCATGAGGATTGGTATGTGCTCGTTCGTCGTACCCTTCTGGAAGTGCACAATCAGCTCTTTCGTCTTACTGACATTCAGTGCCAGGTTGTTGCTGTGGCACCCCTCCATTAGTTGGCATATCTCATGCCTGTAGGACCTCTCATCACCACCTGAGATTCTACCAACAATGGTTATATCATTAGCAAATTTATAGATGATATTTGAGCTGTTGCTAGCCACGCAGTCAAGAGTATGGAGAGAGTAGAGCAGTGGTCTAAGCACACACCCCTGAGGTGCACCAGTGTTGATTGTCAACAAAGAGAAGAGGTTATCACCAATCCGCACAGATTGTGGCCTTCCGGTTAGGAAGCTGAGTATTCAATTGCAGAGGGAGGGACAGAGGCCCAGGTTCTGCAACTTCTCAATCAGGATTATGGGAATGATGGCATTAAATGCTGAGCAATAGTCTTGTCATCGGTGTTTGTGCTGTCCAGGTGGTGTTAAGCCGTGTGACGAGCCACTGAGATTGCATCTGCTGTTGAACACTTGTGGCGATAGGCAAATTGCAATGGGTCCAGGATCTTGCTGAGTCAGGAGTTCAGTCGTGTCATCACCAACCTCTCAAAGGATTTCATCACTGTAGATGTAAGTGCTACCAGACCATAGTCATTAAGGCAGCTCACATTATTCTTCTTAGGCACTCGTATAATTGTTGCTTTTCTGAAACGAGTGGAAGCATCTGCCCATAGCAGTGAGAGGTTGAAAATGCCCTTGAATACCCCCGCCAGTTAGTTGGTACAGGTTTTCAGTGTCTTAGAAGGTACGCCATCGGGACATTCCACCTTGCGAGAGTTCACTCTCTTTAAAGGCAGCTTAACATTGGCCTCTGAGACAGGGATCTACCTCCTTGCCCTCCAAGCTCCCTAACATATTTATGCATGCAGCATTGTCGCCGAGTCCAAATCTTTCCCCATTGGTAAATACTGAAGCAAAGTACTTATTATGTATTTCACTCATATCCTGCACATCCAAGCAAATGATTCTCTTTTTATCCTTGAGGTGTCCTCCCCTCTCCCAAGTTATCTTCTTATCTTGATGTATGTACAGGGTACTTTGGGATTCACCTTAATTCTACTTGCCATTGACTTCTCATGGCCCCTCTTGTTTTCATAAATTTCCTTTTTTAGTTCTTTTCTGGATTCTGTATAACCTTCATCTACTCCATTTGATCCTGACTTCCAAAATTTGACATACTTTTCCTTTTTCTTCTTGACTAAATTTATCACTTCTGTGGGCACCCAAGTTTCCCTTCTCTTTCCATCCCTGTCCTTCCCCCTAAGAGGAATATACCTTTCCTGTACTCTGTGCAATTGATCTTTAAACACTCTCCCCATGTCTGATAGGGATTTTCCAGAAGAAAAGTTATTTCCAATTAACCGTTCTGAGTCCCTGCATAATACCCTCGTAATTTTCCCTTCTCTGATTAAAAAATACCCCATCCTTATCTATAACTATCTTAAAAGTGAGAGAGTTGTGGTCCCTGTCAGCTAACTGCTCACCCACTGCGGGGGCAGCCACCTGAATAGACTCATTACCCAACACTAGGTAGTAGTACAATCCCATTAGTTTGATGCTCCCTTCCTGTTCTTGAGTTCTACCCAAATGCACTCAGCGTCTGAACCCTCTACTAGATCTCTCCTGAGTGTAGCTATAATATTGTCCCCGACTGGTAGCCCAACTCACACCTCTTTTACCTCCTTCTCTATCTTTTCAAAAACTTCAAAAGCCTGGAAAATTAATCACGCATCCCTGCCCATCTCTCAACAAAGTCTCTGTAATGGCCACAACATTGTAGATCCATGTACTGATCTATGTTCTATGTTAATCACCTTTGTCCATAATATTCCTGACATTCAAATACACACCATTGAAACAATATGTCTCATAATACCTGTTAATTTGATTTTGCCTGGCCATACTTTCACTGATATCTACCTTCGGTTCTAATCCTTCACTTACTGACCTGGGGTTCCAATTCCCAGCCCCCTGCAAAACTAGTTTAAACCCTCTGAGTAGCATTAGCAAAACTCCCAGCCAGCATATTAGTTCCCTTCCAGTTCAGGTGCAACCTGTCCCTGTTCTACAGATCAGTCCTTGCCCAGTAAAAGTTTCCATTGATCCGAGCATGAAACCCTGCCCCCTGCACCATCTCCTCAATCAATCATTCAATTATGCTGTAATTCCGTTCCTAGCTACACTTGCCCATGGCACCGGGAGTAATCCAGAAATTACTACCTTGGAGGTCCTTCTCTTCACACCATTTCCTGTCTCTATATGCTCAGTCTGTAGAAGCTCATCCCCGTTTTTGGCAATGACATTAGCATCAATATGCACAATGAGCTCTGGCCGCTCACCCTTCCCCTTGAGAATATTCTGCAGACACCCTGATAGATCTGGACCCGAGCACCCGGGAGGCAACACAGCATCCTGGAGTCTCTGTTGTGTGCACAGTATCTCCTATTTGTACCACTAACTATCAAGTTCCCAATCACTAATGCACTGCATGACTTGACCTTTCCCTGCCACAGGGGAACCACCAGGGTTTCTTCATCTCATTTTTAACTTTAAGAAATTTATTGAATCACGTACAGGCAAAAGTTACCAAAATTGTTCATGGACCAGTGCTGTCTGGCGAATAGTCGGTGACTGCATCGGTTTCCTTCCAGAGACCAAAGGCGAGTTGGATGGTGCATTCACTGGCCGCAATATACTGTCGTTTGTGTACATGGGAGACAGAAGGAAGTGGCGATATAAGATAGTGCAGTTACTGTGGATATGGTGAGGGCCATATCAATGACAGTTATGTCCTGCAGAGACAGAGCCCAAGTTCACAGTCAAAATGCTAAGTTCGGTCTAGGATGAGGAGCAGCGAGAGCCAGTGCCTGATTCTGGGAGCAAATCTCAGTGATTCCAGGACCAGTGCAGTTGTCAAATTGTGGCCGGTTGGGAATATTTTGCTGTAAATGTGATTACACTCACAAATTGCGGTATTGCCATTGTGTGCTGTCCTGGGTCTGGGGAGGAGCTCTGAGTGGAACTGCAATTATACCTTATTGCAGACCGCACTGGTTTCCTTCCAGAGACCAAAGGCAAGATAGATGGTGTGATCACTGGCCACAAGATACTGATCTTTGTGTACATGGGTGACAGATGGAAAGAGGCCTCTTTTCTAATTCTATACACTCAGTATGTAGGATCTCTTCTCAGTTTTTGACAATGACATTGGTGCCAATTTGCAACAGGACCTCTGGCTTTTCACCCTTCCTCTTGACAATATCCTACAGCCGCACCTCTACACCCTGGACCCCAGCACCAGGGAGACAACACACCATCCTTGTGTTTATTTTGCTGTCACAGCATCAACTGTCTGTCCCCACTAAGTACTGAGTCTCCTGTCACTACCACACTGCCTGACGTTTACTTTCCCTGCCACAGGGGAACCACCAGGATTCCTTCGTCTCACTTCGAAATTACAGAATTCATAGAATCAGGTACAGGCAAAAGTTTCCAAAAAGTGTTAGTGGACTCAGGCTGACTGTCTGAGAACCTCGCTTAAAAACTGCCACGTTCTTGACATTGAAGATCACGGAGATCAGGCCCACAGGCCAAGTGTTGCATGGTGCAAATAGAAGGTGACCACATCGGTTTCCTTCCAGAGTCCAAAGGCGAGCTGGATGGTGCAGGCATTGGGTGTAGGACACTGTTCCTTGTGTACATGGGTGACATCTATATATGGAATACTGAAAAAAATAATACCCCTGTAATACATTTTAACCACAGGGTATATGCAAATATGAGAGCTATAGTCAAGTGGGAAATTGTGATTGCCAAAGGCAGCTTGAGAAGGATATTCCTGATAATGATAACATTGAACCCCAAGAGACTTTGTCAATATTTTAGTTGTAAAAGAAACGTCAAGTGGGAAGCTAATTGTATTTGGAATAACAGTGGGGTATTAAATTATGCAGAGAAGGACATAGCGGATACTCTCAACTCTTATTTTGCTAAAGTGTTCACCTGCAAAGATGTTAGCAATATGCCAGTAAGTGTAGAGAAAAATAAAGTTCCCTGAAGTGACTCTGAGATCTTAGAAAGTGAAAAGGCTGAAAGTTAATAAATCTCAGTGTCAGACAACATATATCCAAGGGTACTTAAATTAGTCTATCATTGAAAATACAAAGGCCTAACAAGAATTATTCAAAATTCTCTTAAGATTGGTAAAATCCTGAAGGTCTTGAAATGGGCTAACATTTTACTGGTATGTAAGAAGGGTGACTGCGCTGACCCTTGTAACTATGGACCAGTAAGCTTGATGTGTATTGTGTGTAAGATAAGGGAAGCATTAATAAAGAACGAGTTGTAAAATCATCTGATAAGAACAGGCATGCAGCTAGTGGGAGTATAGGATCCTTGTCAGGTTGGCTGCCAGTGACTAGTGATGATCCGCAGGGGTCGGTGTTGGGACCACTTCTTTTTATGCTGTACCTCATGATTTAGATGGTGAAATAGATGGCCTTGTTGCCAAGTCTGCAGATGATACAAAGATTGGCGGAGGGGCAGGTAGTGTTGAGTAAGCAGGTAGGATGCAGAAGGACTTGGACAAATTAGGAGAATGGGCAGGAAAGTGGCAAATGAAATATAATGTTAGAAAATGCACGGTCATGTACTTTGGTAGTTGAAATAAATGTGCGAACTATTTTCCATACGGGGAGAAAATCCAAAAATCAGAGATGCAAAAGGACTTGGGACTACTTGTGTAGAACACCCTAAAGGTCAACTTGCAGGTTGAATTGGTGGTGAGGAAGGCAAATGCAACGTTAGCATTCATTTCAAGAGGTCGAGAATACAAGAGCAGGGATGTGAAACGTCCACTGTACATCTTCCTATAGATGCTGCCCGGCCTGCTGCGTTCACCAGCAACTTTGATGTGTGTTGCTCATTATTTTGCCGACTGAAATATTTCTCAATTTCTTTTGACATTTGAGGTGCTCATTAAAGACTATTAGATCAGCAACATCACACACAAAATGCTGGAGGAACTTGGATTTCCAGCATTTGCAGATTTTCCCGTGTTTATACAATCTACGCAGTTTATCTCCTGCATCCATTCATCTGCCTATTTTGAGTACTGTATTTATTCCTGTAGCTGGTTTGCCTCTTCCTTTGCAGATTGGAATATTTCTTCTCAATTTCTTTTGTCCTTTGATGAGATTTGAGATGCCCATTAAAGACTGCTACATCACACAAGATGCTGGAGGAATCAGCAGAGTTCATTGTGTTGCCTTGGATTTCCAGCATCTGCAGATTTTCTCCTGCTTGTACATCAGCAACATGCTCATTGACCGTTTCCATCCTGATCTCTGTTTCTCTAGTGTATATTTGTCCGAATTTGTGTTTGTATGTTTTGAATTGTATTGCTTTATGAATTACATCCTTCATATACATGAGGAGTAAAAATATTTATGTTATGTCTACATCTAAATGTGCAATGTGCAATTTATAGTAATTAATAATAAATAGAATGCACAACAGGACAGTCACTATAACATAGAAACACAATTGTACAATTGTTCCGTGTGTGTTTGTGTGTGAGACAGAGAGACTGAGAGAGACTGTGAGTGTGAGAGACTGAGACTGAGTGAGTGTGTGTATCACCAGGAAGAAGCTGAAGGACAGTCCAAAATGGGAAACTGCAGGGACAGAGGTAGGGATCGGTCAGTGTCGCTGGTCTCCGTTCAGAGATGAATAATTAGCCAACCAAAAGATGAAATCTGTAAATGTAGCTGCTCAGTCTCAGTCTTTGAAATTAAATCTATCGGTTGATTTCCACCAGAGGCACTGCTGAGGTAATGCCAAAGAGTTTTGATGTACTTGTCTCCAATCACTCCAATATTTACAATAGAGACAAAGGTATTGAATGGAAGTGTTTGTTCAAGCAACTGTAACTGAGCAAGTTAGTGAGGTGTATAACCGTATCTCGGGAGACAGACCCTCTGTATAAATCAGGACTGCTTTGAATGCATCAGCTGTCTGCCGGAGCTGTGAATACAGGAGCAACAAAAATAACAGATTCGCACTAAAATGGTGTATCCAGTTATCTGGCGGATAGAAGACGTTTATTGTCGCAGTTACAGTGGCATGCAAAAGTTTGGGCACCCCTGGTCAAAATTTCTGTAACTGTGAATAGTTAAGTGAGTAGATGAACTGATCTCCAAAAGTCATAAAATTAAAGGTGAAACATTCTTTTCAACATTTTAAGCAAGATTAGTGTATTATTTTTGTTTTGTACAATTTTAGAGTGAAAAACAGGAAAGGAGCACCATGCAAAAGTTTGGGCACCCCAAGAGATTTGAGCTCTCCGATAACTTTTACCAAGGTCTCAGACCTTAATTAGCTTGTTAGGGCTACGGCTAACAAGTCATTGTGAGGAAAGGCAGGTGATGCAAATTTCAAAGCTTTATAAATACCCTGACTCCTCAAACCTTGTCCCAACAATCAGCAGCCATGGGCTCCTCTAAGCAGCTGCCTAGCACTCTGAAAATTAAAATAAATGATGCCCACAAAGCAGCAGAAGGCTATGAGAAAATAGCAAAGCGTTTTCAGGTAGCCGTTTCCTCAGTTTGTAATGTAATTAAGAAATGGCAGTTAACAGGAATGGTGGAGGTCAAGTTGAGGTCTGGAAGACCAAGAAAACTTTCCGAGAGAACTGCTCGTAGGATTGCTAGAAAGGCAAATCAAAACCCCTGTTTGACTGCAAAAGACCTTCAGGAAGATTTAGCAGACTCTGGAGTGGTGGTGCACTGTTCTACTGTGCAGCGACACCTGCACAAATATGACCTTCATGGAAGAGTCATCAGGAGAAAATCTTTCCTGCGTCCTCACCACAAAGTTCAGGATCAGAAGTTTGCAAAGGAATATCTAAACAAGTCTGATGCATTTTGGAAACAAGCCCTGATGAAGCTAAAATAGAACTTATTGGCCGCAATGAGGAAAGGTATGTTTGGAGGAAAAAGGGTGCAGAATTTCGTGAAAAGAACACCTCTCCAACTGCTAAGCACAGGGGTGGATCAATCGTGCTTTGGACTTGTGTTGCAGCCTGTGGCATGGGGAACATTTCACTGGTAGAGGGAAGAATGAATTCAATTAAATACCAGCAAATTCTGGAAGCAAACATCACACCATCTGTAAGAAAGCTGAAGATGAAAAGAGGATGGCTTCTACGACAGGATAATGATCCTAAACACACCTCAAAATCCACAATTGACTACCACAAGAGGCGCAAGCTGAAGGTTTTGCCATGTCCCTGAAAGTCCCCTGACCTAAACATCATTGAAAATCTGTGGATAGACCTGAAAAGAGCAGTGCATGCAAGACGGCCCAAGATTCTCACAGAACTAGAAGCCTTTTGCAAAGAAGAATGGGTAAAAATCCCCCAAACAAGAATTGAAGGTCTCTCAGCTGGCTACAGAAAGTGTTTACAAACTGTGATACTTGCCAAAGGGGGTGTTACTAAGTACTGACCGTGCAGGGTGCCCAAACTTTTGCTTTGGGCCCTTTTCCTTTTTTGTTATCTTGAAACTGTGAAAGTGGAGTTGCTGGTAGTGTTGGTTGTGTTGCGATGGGTGGAGAAAGCTAGACAAGTCAAAGTGTTGATATGCTCAGATTCATCCTCAGTTCCAGCAAGTTTAAGGTCTTTTCACTCAAACAGTCAGCAAGGTGTACTTTATGAAGCCCTTCAGTCAGTCACAAGAATTGCAAATCAGGGAGGTCAGGTAAAATTTCTATGGGTTCCAGCACATGTAGGGGTGAAGGGGAATGAGAGGGTGGATGAGTTGTCAAAGAGGGCGTTAAAGAAAGAAAATATAGAAATGCACATTTGTATCAGTAAAGCAGAGGTTAAGTGTGTAATCTGGGAAAAAAATCAACCAAATGTGGCAAGAAAGATGGGACAGAGAGGGGAAAGGGAGGCATTTATATCAAATACAAAAGAGTGTTGCAGGTACTAGGGTAGATAGTGGATACAGAAGAGAGGAGACTGTGTGGACTAGGTTAAGGCTGGGGCATTGTGCATTTCCCAATTCACCAAGGAAAAAGACCTTGGCAATTGCAGGAATGACTTACAGCAGACTGAAACACTTGGGAATATATAGACATTAAGAAAGAGGATGCGCTGGAGCTTTTGAAAAGTATGAAGTTAGATAAGTCACCGGGATTGGATGAGGTATACCCTAGGCTACCGTGAGAAGCGAGGGAGGAGATTGCTGAGCCTTTTGTGATGATCCTTGCGTCATCAATAGGGACGGGAGAAGTACCGGAGGATTGGAGGGTTGCAAATGTTGTTCCCTTGTTCAAGAAAAGGAGTAGGGATAACTCGGGAAATTGTAGACAAGTGAGTCTGACTTCAGTGGTGCGCAAGCTGTTGGAGAAGGTCGTGAAAGGTACGATTTATGAGCATTTGGAGAGACATAATCTGATTCGGGATAGCCTGCATGGCTTTGTCAAGGGAAGGTCGTGCCTTATGAGCCTGATTGAATTCTTTGAGGATGCAATAAAACACTTTGAAGGTAGAGTAGGGAAGTGGTGTATATGGATTTCAGTAAGACATTTGAAAAGGTTCCCCGTGCAAGGCTCCTTCAGGAAGTAAGGAGGCATGGGATCCAAGGAGACCCTGCTTTGTGAGTCCACAATTGGCTTGCCAGCAGAAGACAAAGGGTGGTTGTATATGGTTCATATTCTGCATGGAGGTCGGTGACCAGTGGTGTTCTGCAGGGATCTGTTCTGGGACCCCTCTTCTTTGTGACTTTTACAAATGACCTGGATGAAGAAGTAGAAAAGTGGGTTAGTAAGTTTGCTGATGACACAAATGTTGGGGGTGCTGTAGATAGTCTGGAGGGTTGTCAGAGATTGCAGCGGGACAGCAACGGGATGCAGAACTGGGCTGAGAAGTGGCAGATGGAGTTCAACCCAGATAAGTGTGAAGTGGTTCATTTTGTTAGGTCCAATTTGAAGACAGATTATAATATAAATGGTAAGACTCTTGGCAGTGTGGAGGGTCTGAGAGATCTTGGGGTCTGTGTTGATAGGACACTCAAAGCTGCTGCGCGGGTTGACAGTGTGGCTAAGAAGGCGTGTGGTGTGTTGGCATTCATCAACCATGGGATTGAGTTCAAGAGCCATGAGGTAATGTTACAGCTATATAAGACCTTGGTCAGACCCCAATTGGAGTACTGTGTTCAGTTCTGGTCACCTCACTACAGGAAGGACGTGGATACTCTAGAGAGAGTGCAGAAGCCATTTACAAGGGTGTTACCTGGATTGAAGAGCGTACCTTATGAGAATAGGTTGAGTGTACTTGGCCTTTTCTGCTTGGAGCGATGGAGGATGAGAGGTGACCTGATAGAGGTCTGTAAGATGATGAGGGGCATTGATCGTGTGGATAGCCAGAGGCTTTTTCCCAGGGATGAAATGGCTAACACAAGGGGTCATAGTTTTAAGGTGCTTGGAAATGGGTACCGAGGGGACATCAGGGGTAAGTTTTTCACACAGAGTGGTGGGTGCGTGGACTGCACTGCTGGTAGTGGTGGTGGAAGCGGATATAATAGTGTCTTTTAAGATACTCTTAGATAGGTACATAGGGCCTAGACAAATAGAGGGCTACGTGGTAGGGAAATTCGAGGCAGTCTGTAGAGTAGGTTACACGATTGGCAGAACATTGTGGGCCGAGGGCCTGTAATGTGCTGCAAATTTCTGTGTTCTATGTTCTTCTTTCATTTCCATAGATGCTGCCTGACCTGCTGAGTTCCTCCAACATTTTGTGTGCATGTTTGAGAAATGGCTGATAATATTAGCACTGATAAACATAATGTGATGTGTTTTGGGAGTATTAAGGAGGCTGGGACATGCACCATGGATAGTCCGATCATTGGAAGTATCGAGGAAGGGATGGATCTTGGTCTGCAAGACCAAAGAGCCTTGGAAGATGGCAGCATCGCGATAGAAAAACCATATTGAATATTGGCTTTCATTATCTGGGGCATTGAAAGCTGCTTATTCAGTTAATTAGTATGCCAAAATAGTCGTGAACATAATGATTTAGTAATTGTACAAATGGCTTTTTAGTACACAAAAATTCCTGAAAGAAATACTAGAAAGAACGGCTAGTAAATTTAGTAACTTCACCATTAATGGCTGGGGATTGGAAATGATAATGTTCTTAGTGTATTAAAAATGGTGTCCAATGGAATCAGTAGCCTAAAAATCTTATCCTATCGACAACCCTCATGCCCATATTTAAATTTAAAAAGAATTCTTTCTTTGGGAAGCAAGCTCTGGGAAGGTTTGTGTAGTGGCAAAACGGATCCAAAATCAAAACAAAACAATTGCTATCAGCCTGCAACTCCACGGCGTTGTTATACTTGTGTGACACGCCACTGCTCCAAAGATTCGAATTCCTCATTCTGTTCCTTAATTAGCAATTAGCAAACATACAGTTAAGCATTATTGAGCGTTATCTCAGCAATCAGCAAAGATATGACCTTCACGGTCCCAAAATAAGCACCTACAAGTAACTTATTCCCTTCGTGTTCACCAGCAACTTTGATGTGTGTTGCTTGTCAATAAGTTTCTTTCTTCACTCTCCTAGTGAACCTGCTGTCAATGGAATTGACATATTTCATCAGCTGTCTGCTGTTTGCAGCTATAGTTAAGGAAAGGGTTTGGGATTACTCTTTCACAGTTGCACTCAGCCATATCCTGCTGACTTCAGCAGGTAAGAACTCCGATTTAATCATATCATGAATTGGAATATGAGAGTCATTTTATATCGGCTTTAAATACTATTGTTTTCCTCAGTATCAATTATTCTAATTGTTCTTTGTTTCACTGGTTAGTATATCCTGGGCCACTGAGGTGGGGACCAAGAAATTCTCCATCAGTTCACGTGCCTATGAAGTATATCTGCCAGGGTTTATGCAGAACCAGACAGAGGTGGCAACATGTGGCTTGGTGTAAAGGCTGTACTTCTGCATCAATGGTCTCGAGTAATAAGTCAGAAAACATGAGAAGCTGGGGTTATTCTCCTTAAAGCAATGAAGGTTGAGAGTTGATTTGATAGAGATGTACGGGTCTGTCACTAGTCAGGTTAAGCAGATGGGGGTGGGGGACGTGTGAAGGGGGTTTCAAGGTCACGTGTAGAAGGAGATAGACGGAAAAACATTTCATGCAGAATACTTACAACTTTGAACTCATCAGCTGTCAACGTGGTAAGAAACCATTTTCAAAAAGGAACTGGATAGGCAGAAAGGAAAATAATTGCCTGGAGTTTGGGAAAGGACTACGGGCTGCTCTTCTGGGTACTGGTGGTGGGTAAATGGTTGTCCTCTACTCTGTGATTTGAATGAAAAGATGAGAACTATAAGATCAACATTTATTTACCTATTTCTGTATTCAGTAATGCTACACATTACTGTTCTTCATGGGCCTTAATTCAGAAAAAAGGGAACCCAATGAAAAACGTAATATTTAATCTTTGTTATTGACAGCAAAACCCCAACTTTGTTGGAAGTAGAAGTCTGCTGCGCCAAACCATCATGGCTGATGTATCATCCCTCTCAATCCCATTTATTTATTTACTCATATCTGTGTTTTTTTGTTTGTTTATTTATTGATATACAGCGTGGAGTAGGCCTTTCCAGCCCTTCGAACCGCGCCACCCAGCAATCTCCCAATTTAATCCCAGTCTAATCACAGCTCAATTTACAATGACCAGTTAATCTACTAATCGGTACAACTTTGGACTGTGGGAGAAAACCAGAGCACCCGGAGGAAACCCACGCGGTCACGGGGGGAACGTACAAACTCCTTACAGGCAGCGTCGGGAATTAAACCCAGGTTGATGTTACTGTAAAACTTTTCCTAGCCACTATGCTACCGTGCTGCCGCATTCTCCTACCTTCTCCCCGTAACCTTCAACGCCCTTACTAATCAAGAACTTATCAACCTCTGCTTTAAACAGACCCAGTGACTTGGCCTCCACAGCCATCTGTGGCAGTGAATTCCAAAGATTCACCATCCTCTGGCTAAAGAAATTCCTCCTCGTTTTGCTTGTTTTAAGAATCTTATGTCAAGGCGTGAAACACTGCAAAGTCATTAAATTCGGGTTTCATTTCATTTCCAGTGATGGTCGAATTTCCTCTAGTATGGCAGTGGTGGTTGGCATTGGGTGAGTCTGAGTAGATTTTCTTCAAAAATGTTATAAAAATGCTGTGGATTCTTTATTCAATTCACCTCTGAATAGTTAAATCAGACTCTACTGGACAATGAGCACTAGATTTCTTTTTGCAGCTTAACAGAGATACAATGCTGAAATGATGTTATCATAGTTAGTCATAGAGTCAGGCCCTTTGGCCTAAATTGTCTATGCTGACCATGTCATACAGCAATCTACTCTCATCTGCTCATGTTTGGATCACAGCTCTTTAAACCTCTCTAATCCATGTGCTTGATGGTTTTTAAATGTTCAATGGTTCAGTTTAATATCAGAGGATGTATACAGTATACAACTTGAAATTCTTATTCTTCACAGACTTCCACCAAACAGTACTCTAGTAATTTTATATTTTGTGCTATACTGCTGCAAAAAAAAAAATAATAATTTCATGGCATATGTGAGTGGTGATAAACCTATGGGTCTCTATTGTGGACTGAGAGTGGGAAGGGAGCAGGGAGAGGAGAATCATGGTTGGGAAAGGGGAAGGGAGTAGGAAGCACCAGCGAGACATTCTGAAATGATTAATAAACCAATTGTTTGGCATCAAATGTCCTTGCCTGTTGTCTCAGGGCTGGGTGTATCTGCACCTACAGCAAACCCCCACCCCTGGCACTCCTCTGCTTCCACCTGTCCCACGGCGCTCCACGCTCACTATTCCCAACATCCTTTGCTTCTGCCAGAGTTGCAAACTCGCTCTCTGCTCCACATTGGCAAGTACAGCACCGTGCAAAAGCCTTAGCTGTGTATGTGTGCCTAAGACTTTTGCACTGTACTGTATCTGGCAGCTCATCCCAAATACATACACACCGCCCTTTGCACTGAGAAGCTGCCCCTGATGTCCCTTTTAAATTTCTGATGCCTGATCTTCAACCTATTCCATCTTATAAAGTATTGTAAGACCATCTGTACAGTTCATAGACCATGGTGATAGTTATGAGTTTTAACGACTGTGATTCTTCTTTTAGGTGTCGGTTTGTTGCTGATGATTGGTGATGGACAGTTGGTTGCACATTTCGTTTGCCGGAATAACCCCAGTTACTCTTCAGTCAATGTTTGAGAGAGAATGGAGGAAACATGGCTGCAGACATCAAGGAACTAAAGAGAGCTCTACGACTGTGTGGACTGATACCGTATCTGTATTCACTTTAGTAAAAAAAAAAGTCGCGCTTCTTCAGCGATATCATATGCTTGAAATGCAGACCCTACATTTTATCAGTGAGACGGGATATTTTGTAGCAAGAAAATTATGAAAATCGGGGAACTGAAACAAGAGATTAATTTTATAATTTCATTCCCCTGCGTTGTTCCAATGTTTAATTGTTCCCACTTTCCCTCTTGAAAAGTGATGAGTTTGGAGATAATTTTAATTTGGCCCAAACTTATGTGCAGTTGGAACGGCTTGAAAAAGTTTGGTTTCAACATGCTCTTGATAAGGATTGCTGGAACAGAATTATCTCCAGTATAAGTTGAGACCTTGTAAAATGTGCTCCAGTCAGGCCTGCTTTTGTTCAGTTTGACTGTGCCATGTTGACGTGAAAACAAACTTGTGAAACTTTTAAACAGTGAGCACGAAAATAATTGGTTTATTCAGATTTTCTTTTTATGTGTAGTGTATTCATAGTTGTAAGGTAGAATTTAAAATACTCCCCAGAAGTGTTTACAGTATTCATGTAAAATATTAAACTTTATTTCTATTTTGATGCAGAGTTTATAAACATTTATTTTAATAATTATAATAAACATATACATATGTACATAATTATTTCTATTTTGTATTATTTTATTTAGCGATACTGTATAGTACAGATTGGGCCCTTCCAGCCCAACAAGTTACACCACCCAGCAACTCACCTATTCAACAGTAGCCTAATCACAGAACACTTTACAATGACCAATTAACCGATGGACCGGTACGTCTTTGGGATGTGGGAGGAAACCGGAGCACCTGGAGGAAACCCACGTGGTCCCGGAGAGAATGTACAAACTCCTTGCAGAAGGCGCTGGAATTGAACTCCCAACTCTGGAACACCCTGAACTGTGATAGCATTGTGCTAACTGCTACACCACCATGGTGCCTGCCCTTCAACCCTTGTAACTTCAAATTTTAAAATAAATAAAATACTACGCATTGCCGGTTTCTATATGGTGAAATTTAATCTACAAAGTTCGCAAATAAGGTTGAAAGAGTACAGAAAAAAATTTACAAAGATGTTGCCAGAACTGAAAGACCTGAGTTATAAGGAAAGATTGAACAGGTGAGGACTTTATTCCTTAGAAGGTAGAAGACTGAGAGGAGATTTGATAGAGGTTTACAAAATTCTGAGGGGTATAGATAGGATAAATGTAAGCAGGCGTTTTCCACAGAGGTTGGATGGGACTACAACTAGAGGTCATGGTTTAAGGGTGAAAGGTGAAAAGTTTAAGGGGAACATAAGGGGAAACGTCTTCACTCAGAGGGTTGTGAGTGTGTGGAATGAGCTGCCAGAGCAGGTGGTGCATGTGAGCTCGATTTCAATATTTAAGAGAAGTTTGGATAGGTACATAGGTAACAGGGGTATGCAGGGCTATGGTCCCGGTGCAGGTTGATGGGAGTAGGGAGTTCAAACAGTTCGACATGGATTAGATGGGCCAAAGGGCCTTTTCTGTGCCACTAAGACCCCTTCAATTTAAAGATTTTATTGAAATAGGCATGGATGAAATGCTTGCCTCCCATGGGTCTGCAAAATTCCCATTTACAGCATCTGGCTTACTCATTTGTCTGGAGTTTGAGATATCGTCTCAAATATAAGCAGGGTGTACAGACGGAACCGGGGAGTAGGCTAAGTATTCGGCGGAGCTGTGGTCCAGGTCAAGAACGCCAATGGTCAGGAACATGGGTAGATTACAGCTGGAGCTAAGGTCCAAAGTGCACCAACTGCGACTCCAGCCTTGAACTCCAGGCCGGGTCTTTATGTGCTGCTACTGTGACTCCCGTCTCCCTTTCCCCCACCGCCACTCTGCAACCCCCGTCACCCTCAGATCCCACCGTCAGCTCCTGGGCCCTCAGAGGCTCCATCTTCCTCTCACCCCAACCCTCCCCTCTCCACTGACACCCCTAGCCTCCTCCTCCCCACTCTGATCCCAGCTCTCATCCGTGCCGGGTCTTTACCATCCCCTCTGACCTTCAACTGTCTGAGGTAGAATGCTCTATCCTCAGTAAGGGCCTCACCTTTGTCCCCCTTCGCCCATACCTCAGCGAGTTGCGCGTTCGCCATGATACGGAACTCTTCTTCCGCCATCTCCGTCTCCAAGCCTACTTCTTCAGCAAGGACTCTTCCACCCTCACTGATGACCCCTTCTCCCGTCTTCAACCCACCTCCTCTTCATGGACACCCCGCACTGGTCTTCAGACTGCTCTGGATCTCTTTATTGCTAACTGCTGACGGGACATCAACTGTCTCGACTTCACCGCACCTTGTTCCCATTCGAACCTTACTCCTTCCGAACGCTCTGCTCTCCACTCCCTCCAAACTAATCCTAACCTTACTATCAAACTCACTGATAAGGGGGGTGCTGTTGTAGTCTGGCGTACTGACCTCTACCCTGCAGAGGCACAGCGATAACTTGCGGATACCTCCTCTTATTTACCCCTCAATCGTGACTCCACTAAGGAGCACCAGGCCATTGTCTCCCACACCATCACCGACTTTATCCGCTCAGGAGATCTCCCATCCACTGCTACCAACCTTATAGTTCCCACACCTCGCACTTCCCATTTTTACCTCCTACCCAAGATCCACAGACCTGCCTGTCCTCGCAGACCTATTGTCTCAGCTTGCTCCTGCCCCACTGAACTTGTTTCTGCATACCTCGACACGGTTTTATCCCCCCTTGTTCAATCCCTTCCTACCTATGTTTGTGACGCTTCTCACGCTCTGATACTTTTCGATGATTTTAAGTTCCCTGGCCCCCACCGCTTTATTTTCACCATGGATGTCCAGTCCCTATATACTTCTATTCCCCATCAGGAAGGTCTCAAAGCTCTCCATTTCTTTTTGGATTCCAGACCTCAGCAGTTCCCCTCTACCACCACTCTGCTCCGTCTAGCAGAATTAGTCCTTACTCTTAATAATTTCTCCTTTGGCTCCTGGCACTTCCTCCAGACTGTACCTCTTCCTACAGATGCTGCCTGGCCTGCTGTGTTCACCAGCAACTTTGATGTGTGTTGCTTGAATTTCCAGCATCTGCAGAATTCCTCGTGTTTGCGTCTCTAGGAAGAGGTGCAGTTGACATTTCAGGCCAAGACCCTAACAGAAGTATTTCTTTTAAAAACAGCGAGTTTGAAAATTTATGTTTTCTGCTGAGATCGCATCTGGAATATCATGCACGTGTGTGGTCTTCCTAACTGAGCAAAGATATGCTTGTGTATTGCAGCTGAGTTCAACGGGTTGTTTATTAGTGGAGCTTTGAAACGGGCACAAGGGAATGATGTTTCTCATGTTCGACTATATACACACAGTGGCCTCTTTATTAGGTACACCTACTCATTAATGCAAATATCCTCAGCAGCCAATCAAGTGGCAGCAACTCAATACATAATTATTACACATTATTATTGCAAATTATTGCACATTGGTAAATTATTGTGCATGTTATTATTCTGTACTTTATTATTAGTTAAGTCTGCACACTGCTAAATGTGTCTTTAAATGTTGCTGCTGTAATGAAAGAATTCCCTACTAGGGATCAATGAAGTACTTATTATTATTATTACAATGAAAGCTCAACATCAGGCTCTTGAATAAAAGAGGATAACTACACTCACTTGCCCCATCATTGAAATGTTCCCACAACCAATGACCTCACCTTAAGGACTCTTTATCTCATGCTCTTGTTATTTATTGCTATTTATTTATATCTGTATTTGCAGAGTTTGTTGTCTTCTGCACTCTAGTTGACCTTTCATTGATCCTGTTATAGTTACCATTCTATAGATTTGCTGAGTATGCCCAATGGAAAGTGAATCTCATGGTTGTATATGGTGATATGCATGTAGTTTGATAATAAAATTTACTTTGAACTTTGAAAGGAATCAAGGGATGCAAGACTTGTGAATAGATTAGAAAGAGATCAACAAATTCTGAATTACAGAGAAGGCCCACAGAGCTGAATGGCCTAACTCTTGCTTCTATTTATGTACATAATAAACCCAAAATTTATACAGAGCTTGAGTTGAGACTGTGTTGCTGCCTGCCACTCAGAAGCATCGGAGTTGGTACGTGAAAGATTGTCATGGTTATTTCACTCGCGATTTTGGTTATTTCACTTGCAATCGCAAGACTCTTTTGCAGAGTGATAGTGTAAGTTGCCGCAGGCCTGTTACACTTGTCTGGTGGTGCGATAGTAGAAGCCACGTAGCCCCGATTGTAGCGGGGACGAGTCCTCAAGCCGCGGGCTTGCCTGCAGCTGCAGGTCAGGTGAGGGACGCTGGAGGCGGTGCAACGTGGCATCCGCGCTCAGCAGGGGGCTGGCCTCTCCCGTTGGTGCTGCCCTCTCCTGTTCGAGTGGTGGAACAACAGTCTGGACTGCACGTGTCTGCACACTGCCAGGAGATTGTACCATTGATTGCAGGACAGGTCACTGAGGGTCTTGGACTACATATATGTTCTTATCCCACGTGAAGAGGCTTCTCTACTCGCTTTTTTGAATGCACTATGTTGTTCGTTCTGCACCGTGTCCCCCGAGGGACGCTGCCTCATTCGCCCTATCTATTATGGCTGAATGATAATTAAACTTGATTTGATTTGTATCTCACTCTGCTGACAGGATAAAGCAAACAGGGAGAAAGAAAGTGACACAACTTACATGACACAAAGTAAGGCTTTCATTGTACAGATCCAGTCAATTTCCCATTCTTACAGATATGGTAAAAAGTTTATATTTCAGACTGGATGGAATAAAGCTAAAAATAAACTATCCTTCCTGTTCTTTCTGAAACTATCTGATTTCTAAATCTATCTAGATTATTTACAAATTAACAAAATGACATCACATGATTAGAATCTCTTTGCTTGATATAAATGATGTGGTAGCAGCTTTGAGGGCCACTTGATAGTCCTGAAATCGAACCTTAGTGCAGACTGGCACCTTCAGCTTCCCTGCTTGAATGAAGCTGCACAAATGGGAGATCATTTCCCGCAGCAAACCTGGCAAAATGGGAGATCATTTCCTGCAGCAAACCTGGCAAAATGGGAGATCATTTCCTGCAGCAAATCTGGCAAAGTGGGAGATCATTTCCTGGAGCAAACCACAGACATCCCACCCTGCAAAAACTCATTTCAGGGAGGTATCACCACCATTTCAGGGAGGTAGCTCCCCCGCCCCCTGCAACACCATATTCCCCCCTCCCGCCCGTCGACCTCCAACTGTGTATGTAATACTTTGTTTAGTGATTTTGTCTAATCTGTAAACCAAGTTGGGTATACTAGTGCACAGAGTCTTTTCATCTTCAGAAGTTTTCTGATGACTCTGCCATAGTTGGATGCATCAGCAAGGGAGATGAGGCTGAGTACAGGGCTACGGTAGGAAACTTTGTCACATGGTGTGAGCAGAATGATCTGCAGCTTAATGTGAAAAAGACTAAGGAGCTGGTGGTAGACGTGAGGAGGGCTAATGGACCGGTGACCCCTGTTTCCATCCAGGGGGTCAGGGCGGACATGGTGGAGGATTACAAATACCTGGGGATACGAATTGACAATAAACTGGACTGGTCAAAGAACACTGAGGCTGTCTACAAGAAGGGTCAGAGCCATCTCTATTTCCTGAGGAGACTGAGGTCCTTTAACATCTGCCGGACGACGCTGAGGATGTTCTACGAGTCTGTGGTGGCCAGTGCTATCATGTTTGCTGTTGTGTGCTGGAGCAACAGGCTGAGGGTAGCAGACACCAACAGAATCAACAAACTCATTCGTAAGGCCAGTGATGTTGTGGGGATGGAACTGGACTCTCTGACTGTGGTGTCTGAAAAGAAGATGCTGCCCAAGTTGCATGCCATCTTGGACAACGTCTCCCATCCACTACATAATGTACTGGTTGGGCACAGGAGTACATTCAGCCAGAGACTCATTCCACTGAGATGCAACACAGAGCGTCATAGGAAGTCATTCCTGCCTGTGGCCATCAAATTTTAGAACTCCTCCCTTGGAGGGTCAGACACCCTGAGCCAATAGGCTGGTCCTGGACTTATTTCCTGGCATAATTTACATATTACTATTTAACTATTTATTATTTATGGTGCAACTGTAACGAAAACCAATTTCTCCCAGGATCAATAAAGTATGACTATGACTATGACTATATGCAGCAAATGTGACATTAAAATATGTGTTATATTATATTTTATTATCATGTTTATTCTATTACAACTTTAAGCAAGTCTTCAGGGAGGTTGGCCTCATCACGTAGGACATCAATAGCGTTGTTCCTTAGCAGCTAACCAGCTAGTTTAAATAACGTTAGCTATGCTGTAATGACACCTGTTAAACTCACCTCAACATGTCTTTTACATTTTAACCCACCATGGGCAGTAGAAAGGTCACTGTTGCAAAAGGTGCAGCGAGCAACACTGTCATTATTTTTGAGGTCGACTGTAAAGCCCGCCCACAGAGAAAACTGATAGGTCTACTTAGCAGCGGTCCCCAACATTTTTTGCACCGCAGACCGGTTCAATATTGACAATATTCTTGCGGACCGGCCGACCCGGGGGCGGGGAGCGGGGGGGCGGTGTTAATCACGACCGGAATATAGGTGATAAGTCAATAGCATCATAACATTTTAAGTAACGTTTGGATATTAAACACACAGCGCATATTTTCCCCGTGTAAACATATAAATTCATTGCAACACACCAATATCGCTGAATCAGTGTGAGCCCTGGGCTTGTTTTCCTGCAACAAGACGGTCCCATCGAGGCGTGATGGGAGACAGCGATACTCGAAGGGGGTTCCTTATGTCCAGTCTATTCCGCAATTTAGTTTTCGTTGCATTCATTGCAGAAAACTCCGCTTCGCAGCGATATGATGTTGGAAATGGACGCAACGTTTTCAGTGCTTTCGTGTCTATCTCAGGATAGTAAGCCTTGACTTTGATCCAGAATGCCGGCAGAGATGTTATGTCAAACATACTTTTCAGCCCGCCGTCACTTACAAGCTCGAGGAGTTGATCTTTTTCCCGCGCTGACATGGATGAGGCGTGCGTAATGACCTCGCGTGCGTTCGAGCTCAACAGTGCGTGACAGGGAGTGAGAAAAGGTGCAGCTGACTCATATCGTTTCATATCGCCAAATCATATTGTTTCCTCACGGCCCGGTAGTTGGAGACCACTCTCAGCACGAAGAGAGACCAAACAGGATGCTCGCTCTCCCTCTCAAAAAAAAATCTATTTCCGGGATATTGTATATAATTCCCGGGCGTCAGGGAGCCACTATCGATATGCGGGAGACTCCCGGATCTTCCGGGAGAGGTGGGATGTCTGAAACCTGCCTCAATGACCGGAGGGTGAAGCTGGCTGGAGGCAAGGCCCTTGTGGTTTGGCTTTTGGGAGGGTCACCCATGCCAAAGTGGGACCCATAGTAATGTGGAGCATAGTAATGGACACTGGATACCCCCCTAATTTTCTTATATTATGTTCATATTATTTTTAGTGCTTTGGTTTTGTTATTTGGTTCATTGACAATTTGATTAATGTTCAGTGGGTTGGTTGATGGTTACAAGGGGCAAAGCTTATCCAGGCAGTTGAGGCAGCTGAGGGGTCCCGGGGATGTGATGGAGTGGACGGAGACGGCCCGGCAGCGTGCGTGGAAAGCCGATGCGCTGTGTTCCGGTGTTTCCAGAAAGGAAAATAAAGACGCTATTTTAAACTTCTGCACGCCTGGAAGTCCCTTTTGTGTGCAACAAATATTTGGTGCCGGAACCCGGGACAATTAACGTCGCTCAGTGTGGCCACAACGAGGACACGGATCGCGTTTGATGGAGAGCGGGAGCGCGCTTCTTTGGGGGCGCGGCTGCTTCACACATAATGGATCGGGGGGAGTTGGCAGAGACCTTGTCTCAGAGCCTATGGCTTTTGGAACTGGATCAGCTCAAAGAGGTGTGTGTGGAAGCTAAGATCCCGTGTGAACACGTTACCACAAGGCGAACGTTAATTAGACTAATTACTGAATCTAAGGACAATGTAATTAATAATGAAGAGGAGGATATTCCACTATTTGTCTTCTTTTGCACATGATTTGTCTGTCAGTCTTTGCTGTCTGTAGTTTTCATCAATTCCATTGTATTCATTTTCCTGTAGATATCAGAAAGAAAATGAATCTGAAGTAGTAACCTTTTGCATCAGAGGTCCCAACACACTAGGGCACTGCTACACCACGATCAGGAATGCCTGTTGTTGTTAAGTTGGATCATTTGACTGTACTCCTGCTACCTGCATACAGACAGAGACTAAGGAACAAGGCTCCAGATATCCAGATAACCGAGGGGTGGTGTTGGGAGGCAGAGGAACGGTTACAGGATTGCCTTGAGTCAGCAGGCTGAGCCATGTTCAAGAACTCATCGAAGGACCTGAAGGACGACACCGGGGTCACTACAGACTTCAATAAAACAGCTGTGGAGGCGTGTGTCCCCACAAAATCATTCAAGGTTTTCCCAAATCAGAGGCTCTGGGTAAGCACTGAGATCTGGAACCAGCTGAGCACCAGATCAGATCCATTCAGGTCTGGAGATCAGGAATACTACAAGAGCTGCAGGTATGATCTGCGGAAAGCCATCTCTTGGGCAATGTGGAGATTCTGGAATAGAATGGAATAAAAGAGTGATGCTCAAGAGCTGTGTCAGGGTTTGAATGCCAGAACCTCCTGCAAAGGTAAATCTCGTGACAAAGGGGACAGCAGAGCTTCGCTTCCAGACGAGCTCAATGCCTTCTATGCTCACTTTGGACAGGCAGAAGAGGAAGGAACCATCGCGCACCCCCGTGTCTCCCGATGGTCATTTGGTCTCAGTATCTGAAGATGACGTGCAGGCTGCCTTCAAGAGAGTGAATCCAAGGAAAGCATCCAGTCTGGATGGAGTTCCTGGCCGAGTACTGAAGACCTGTGCTGACCAGCTGGCTGGTGTATTCACGGATATCTTCAACCTCTCGATCTAGCAGTGTGTGGAACCCACCTACTTCAAGGAAACTTCAATCATATCGGTGCCCAACAGGAGCATGGCAACCTGTCTGAATGACTATTGCCCAGTGGCACTTACATCCGCAGTGATGAAGTGTTTTGAGAGGCTGGTGTTGAAGCATATCAGCTCTTGTCTGAATGGTGACTTGGATCCTCTCCATTTCACCAACTGAAGCAACAGCAGATGCTGTCTCGTTGTCTCTTCACACAACTCTGGAACATCTGGACAGCAAAGGTGCAAACATCTGGATGCCCTTTATTGATTACAGATCAGCACTTAACAATGTCATCCCCTCAAAACTGATCAGTAAACTCCCAGTCCTGGGCCTCAATACCCCCTTGTGCAATTGGATCCTGGATTTCCTCAGTTGCAAAACCCAGTCAGTCGGATTGACAAGAAACATCTCCTCCACAGCACAGGAGTCCCACCCAGAGTGTGCTTTGCTCCCCGCATCCCCCCCCCCCCCCACACTCACTTTACTCCGACAGTATGAATGTGTGGCCAAGTACACTTCCAACACCATTACAAGTTTACTGATGGCACAACTGTTGTGGGCTGTATCAAAGAGGGTGATTAATCGGCATACAGGAAGGACTCTGAAAACTTCGCTGAGTTGTGTAATATCAACAACCTCTCACTCAATGTGGATGAGACCAAGGGACTGATTGTGACTTTAGGAGGGGAAACCCAGAGGTCCATGAGCCAGTAATCAAAGGACGATTAGAGGCGGAAAGGGTCGGTAACTTTGAATTTCTGTGTGTCACTCTCTGAGGACCTGTCCTGAGCCCATCATATAAATATTATTGTGAAGAAGTCCCGACTGAACCTCTGCTTCCTCAGGGCACTCAGAGACTCAGCCGGTCATCGAAAACTTTGCCAAACTTCTATAAATGTGTGGCAGAATGTGTGCTGACTGGCTGCATTACGGCATGGTATAGGAACACCAATGCCTTTGAGTGGGAAATCCTACAAAAGGTAGCGGATTCGGCCCGGTATATCACGGGTAAAATCCTCACAACCACTGAGCACATCTACATGAAACATTGCCGTAGGAAAGCAGCGTCCATCAGCAAAGATCCTCACCACCCAGGCAATGCTCTTTTCTCACTGCTGCCATCAGGTAGAAGGTACAAGTACCTCAGGACTCGCCCCACCAGCTTCAAGAACAGTTACTACCCCTCAATCATCAGTGTCCTGAACAAAAGGGGATAGATACACTCATGTCAGGACTGTTATATCGTTATTTCATGCTTGTTATTTATTGCTATTCATTTTTCTGCATTTACACAATTTGTTTACAGTTTATAGTTCCTCATATTTACAGTTCACGGTTACTGTTCTATAGATTTGCTAAGCATGCCCGCTGAAAAAGAATCTCTGGCTATCTGTGGTGACACGTATGTACTGTGAGAATAAATTTTAATTTGATCTTTGAACTATATGGTGCCTTATGCGAAGTGTGATAACAACTTACTTTGGATTAATATTTTGGCTTTGACAATATTTTTCCGTGACGTTTTTTTCCAGTGATCTAGTTCCAACATCCTTCATCCCAAATTATAAAAGATTATCCACACAAAAATATACAAAATACAAACATGACATATTTATAAGATCGAAGAGCTAAATTATAATATGAATGTTACTGTGTATAACACACTCAATTCCAGGGAATGGGGGAGTGGGTCAGCGTCCCAGGAAATCTCCCGCTCTCCCCATTCTGTTCACAATGGTGACAAGTTTTTCAGCTGCTCTGCTGATTGACAGCTCCCTCTGCCCCGCCTCCCCGGCTGCTGGTTTACTGTCACGTGACTCCATGCGATTGTTGACCCGTGGCACGCTGACGTCACAAAGCCCTACAGTCACCGTCGACGTTTCCGTGGAAACGGTCCAGTGCGGGAAGTCCGAGATGGTGGAGCCGGTCTCTGCTTGTTGGGGTTTCGGCTCCGCTGTGGGATCCGCCTCTCCTCTTCCTGCCCGCGGAACAGTGAGTGTCTGTCAGCGCCTCACTGCACCGGCTCTCTGCCTCAGGTACAATATTTAAAACATATTTGCACAGTCACATGGATGGGAAAGGTTGAGAGGGATACGGGCCTAATGCAGGCAGATGGACCGAGTTCAGGTCGACAACTTGGTCGGCGGGGATGAGTTGTACTGAAGGGACTGTTTCATTTCTGTATAAACTAGTGACTCTATTTTGGGAGTTAATTCCAGATGCCAGCTATTCTCTGTGTGAAATATTTACCCCTCAGATCCCCTTTAAATCTGTCTTTAAACAGTTTTGTCCGACTCTAATGAGAGGCAGTTCTTTGGCTGACAAGGCAAGTAGAACACACAATCCTGTCTGCCTGTGATGCCACATACAGGGAACTGTGTAACAATATCAGAGGCACATGCACAGGGGCTTCAGTGAGCAAGGCCCAGAGGGATATGAAACTAATGCAGGAAAGTGGGATTAGTACAGCTGTGCATGATGGGGAACATAAATGTGATGGGCCGCAGGGTCTGTTTCTATCCTGTACAACCCTGACCACAGCAGTCCTCCACTGCAGTGGGGTTTGTCACCTTCATTCTCAGCTGTGAGCTTGTTCCACTGAACCCCTTACCCTCTGAGAAAATATTTGCACCCTCCCACTGTGACCAAGGTGTCAGACTTCTCTCCTAATATCACCCAGAATACTTCACCAAATTCCCAGACAAAAGTATTGTTACTGGTGCACAGGGAATGGCAGCATTTTGGTCACCTTTTGAGGGGGTTGGTTCAGTATGTGGCCATTAGTACCTTTGTCCAACAAAAATCCATCGTACTGGGTTCTGAATGTTTTAGCTGAGTCCACCCTGAAGTTCTGTGTTCCAGATTCCCCCTGCACTTTCACAGTCAGTGGTTTCTGCGTGTCTATACCGACCATTGAGAATCTGTCCCCACTAACTCAGCACTTGGTCTGTCTCCTACCCTGCCTTCGTGATTCAAATGCTCATCCAGATGGTCCTTAAATACCAGCCTGCACCACCCCCTCAGGCAGTGTGTTCCAGATTGCAGTCTCCCTCTGGGGAGAGAGGAAATATAGAAAACCTACAGCACAATACAGGCCCTTCAGCCCACAAAGTTGTGCCAAACATGTAGCTACCTTTGAAATTACTATGGTTACCCATAGCCCTCTATTTTTCTAAGCTCCATGTACCTATCCAAAAGTCTCTCAAAAGACCCTATCGTATCGGCCTCTACCACCATTGCTGGCAGCCCATTCCACGCACTCACCATTCTCTGTGTAAAAAAAACTTACCCTGACATCTCCTCTGTACCTACTCCCAAGCACCTTAAACCTGTGCCCTCTTGTGGCAGCCATTTCAGCCCTGGGAAAAAGCTTCTGACTATCTACACAGTTAATGCCTCGCATCATCTTATACACCTCTATCAGATCACCTGTCATCCCCCGTCGCTCCAAGGAGAAAAGGCCGAGTTCACTCAACCTATTCTCATAAGGCATGCTCCCCAATCCAGGTATCATCCTTATAAATCTCCTCTGCACCCTTTATGTGGTTTCCACATCCTTCCTGTAGCGAGGCGACCAGAACCGAGCGCAGTACTCCAAGTGGCATCTGACCAAGGTCCTATATAGCTGCAACATTACCTGTTGGCTCCTCAGTTCAATTCCAGGATTGATGAAGGCCAATGCACCGTATGCCACCTGAACCACAGAGTCAACCTGCGTAGCTGCTTTGAGTGTCCTATGGACTCTGACCCCAAGATCCCTCTGGTCCTCAGAATGCCAAGGGTCTTACCATTAATACTATATACTCTCATCATATTTGACCTACCAAAGTGAACCACTTCACACTTATCTGGGTTGAACTCCATCTGCCACTTCTCAGCCCAGTTTTGCATCCTATCAGTGTCCCGCTGTAACCTCTGACAGCACTCCACACTATTCACAACACCCCCAACCTTTGTGTCATCAGCAAACTTACTAACCCATCCCTTCACTTCCTCATCCAGGTCATTTATAAAAATCACGAAAAGTAAGGGTCCCAGAACAGATCCCTGAGGCACACCACTGCTCACCGACCTCCATGCAGAATATGACCCGTCTACAACCACTCTTTGCCTTCTGTGGGCAAGCCAGTTCTGGATCCGCAAAACATTGTCCCCTTGGATCCCATGCCTCCTTACTTTCCCAATAAGCCTTGCATGAGGTACCTTATCAAATGCCTTGCTGAAATCCATTTGCACTACATCTACTGCTCTCCCTTCATGAATATGTTTAGTCACATCCTCAAAAAATTCAATCAGGCTCGTAAGGCACGACCTGCCCTTGACAAAGCCATGCTGACTATTCCTAATCATATTATACCTCTCCAAATGCTCATAAATCCTGCCTCTCAGGATCTTCTCCATCAGCTTACCAACCACTGAAGTAAGACTCACTGGTTAATAATTTCCTGGGCTATCTCTACTCCCTTTCTTGAATGAGGGAACAACATCCGCAATCCTCCGGAACCTCTCCTGTCCCCATTGATGATGCAAAGTTCATCGCCAGAGGCTCAGCAATCTCCTCCCTCGCCTCCCGCAGTATCCTAGGTACATCTCATCCTGTCCCGGTGACTTATCCAACCTGATGCTTCCAAAAGCTCCAGCACATCCACTTTCTTAATATCTACATGCTCAAGCTTTTCAGTCTGCTGCAAGTCATCACTAAAATCATCAAGATCCTTTTCTGTAGTGAATATTGAAGTAAAGTATTCATTAAGTACCTCTGCTATTTCCTCTGGTTCCATACACACTTTCCCACTGTCGCACTTGATAGGTTTTATCCTTTCAAGTCGTATCCTCTTGCTCTTCACATACTCGTAGAATGCCTTGGGGCTTTCCTTAATCCTGCCCGCCAAGGCCTTCTCATGGCCCCTTCTGGCTCTCCTAATTTCCTTCTTAAGCTCATTCTTGTTAGCCTGACAATCTTCTAGATCTCTGACATTACCTCACCCTCTGAACCTTTTGTAAGCTTTTCTTTTCTTCTTGTCTAGATTTACTGCAGCCTTGATTGGAACATACCTATGCAGAACTCCACACTGTTACGTACCCCATAACTGGGTTGCCAAACCAGCAGAAATGGAACGCTTGTTGGAGTCTGTGATTACTAGGAACTATTAAATTTTTATTAAGGAAATAAGTAATACAGTACACTAATTGCAAGGATATAAATGTAACAGGTTCGCAATGATAATACCCACATATACACAGAAATAGGGTAATAGGAATCAACCAAGCTCTATCGTAGTCTAGGGGTAAAATGATCAGTCTTAAGCAGAGTTCAGTTCAGTTTAGTGCAGTTCGAAGTAATCACTGTTGTTGTACCGTTGGAGGGAGGGAGGGAGGGAGAGAGATATATAGAGATGCAGTTGGTTTCGGGCAGATCTTTTGATATCTTCTGATCCCGCTGTGGTCACTGACTGTGGCCACTCTGTTCCGGATACGATCGTTCTTCCGCAGTGAACCCGGCACTCAGGCAAGGGCGGACACACACCCTGAGAGCATCTGATCAATTCCCGCGAACCGGTCCTCCAAACTCCACCAACTTGTGGGGGCACACTGCCCTTTCCAGGGTCTCGTGGCGTGTCTCGTGCCTCTTTTTATCCCCCTGTTGGGGTATCACCTGTCCATCAAACTTCAAACTATTCAGGTTCAAAGCAAATGGTCTGTCAATATGTTTCTCCATTGTCTTCCATTATCTCTCTCATTAGCATCATCCGTCCGGTAGCTCTGCTTGGCGACACACATGACAACAGAAATATTCCCTGAACATTTGCCACATTTCTCCCGTACCTTTCCTTGAGAACATCAGTTCTCAATTTAAGCTTCCAAGTTCCTGCCTGATAGCCTCATAATTCCCCTTACTCCAATTAATCGCTTTTCTAACTTGTCTGTTCCTAGCTCTCTCCAATGCTATTGCAAAGAAGATAGAATTATGATCACTATCTCTAAAACGCTGTCCCACTGAGAGGACTGACACCTGACCAGGTTCATTTCCCAATACCAAATCAAGTACAGTCTCTCCTCTTGTAGGCTTATCTACATATTGTGTCAAGAAACCTTCCTGAACACACCTAACAAACTCCACCCTATCTAAACGCCAATCGATATTTGTGAAATTAAAATCTCCCACCACTACGACTCTTATTCTTATCTGTTTCCCTATCTGCTCCTCGATATCCCTGTTACTGTTGGGTGGACTATGAAAAACACACAGTAGAGTAATTGACCCCTTACTGTTCCTAACCTCCACCCACAGAGACTCCGTAGACAATCCCCCCATGACGTCCACCTTTTCTGCAGCCATGACACTATCTCTGATCAACAGTGCCACGCCCCCACCCCTTTGGCCTCCCTCCCTGTCCTTTCTGAAATATCTAAAACCTGGCACTTGAAGTAACCATTCCTGTCCCTGAGCCATCCAAGTCTCTGTAATGGCCACCACACCATAGCTCCAAGTAGTGATACATGCTCTAAGCTCATCTGCTTTGTTCACAATACTCCCTGCGTTAAAATAGACACATCTCAAACCGTTGGTCTGAGCACGTACCTTCTCTATCACTTGCCTGTCCTCCCTCACACACCGTCTCCAAGCTTTCTCTATTTGTGAGCCAACCGCCTCTTCCCCAGTCTCTTCAGTTTGGTTCCCACCTCCCAACAGTTCTAGTTTAAACTCTCCCCAATAGCAAACCTCCCCACCAAGATATTGCTCCCCGTGGGATTCAAGTGCAACTCGTCCTTTTTGTACAGGTCACATCTGCCCCAAAAGAGGTCCCAGTGATCCAGAAATCTGAATCCCTGCCCCCTGCTTTAATCCCTCAGCCACGCATTTATCCTCCACCTCAATTCTATTCCTATACTCACTTTCCCGTGGCACAGGCAGTAATCCCGAGATTACTACCTTTGCTCTCCTGCTTCTCAACTTCCTTCCTAACTCCCTGTAGTCCTTTTTCAGGACCTCCTCCCTTTTCCTACCTATGTCAATGGTAGCAATATGTACCACGACCTCTGGCTGTTCTCCAATCCACTGCAGGATATTTTGGACGTGATCTGAAACATCCCGGACCCTGGCATCTGGGAGGTAAACTACCATCCGTGTTTCTTTCCTGCATCCACAGAGTCGCCTAACTAAAGAGTCCCCTATCAGTACGGCCTTTCTCTTCCTTTCTCTGCCCTTCTGAGCCACAGGGCCAGACTCTGTGCCAGAGGCTCGGCTGCTGTTGCTTCCCCCAGGTAGGCTGTTCCTCCCCCCCAACACCCCCCCCCCAACAGTACTCAAACAGGAGTACTTATTGTACAGGGGGACAGCCACAGGGGTACTCTCTGGTACCTGACTCTTCCCCTTCCCTCTCCTGACTGTTAACCACTTGTCTGTCTCCTGTGGTCCCGGTTCGACCACCTGCCTATGACTCCCTTCAATCACCTCCTCGCTCTCCCTGACCAGACGAAGGTCAACGAGCTGCAACTCCCGTTCCCTAACGCAATCCCTTGGGAGCCGCAGCTCGACACACCGGGTGCGGATATTCCCGTCCAGGAGGCTGGGAGACTCCAGAACTTCCCACATCTGACACCGAGTACAGAACACCGGCCTCACACACATGCTTCCTTTGTCACATCTTTCTACCGATTTGTTACCATTCTTTACCAGCAGAGCCACGCCATCCCCATTGCCCACCTTCCTGTCCCTCTGATACGTGTAACCTTGGGCACTTAGCTCCCAACTACAAACATGCTTCAGCCGTGATTCAGTGATGGTCACAACATTAAACATGACAATCCATAACAGGGCAATAAGATTATCCACCTTATTTAGTAGACTCTGGGTATTGAGATATAACAGTTTGAGTACTGTATTTGCTACCATAATTGTTTCTGCATCCCTCATGCACTGATACTCACCCTGCTGGCTGCATTTATGTCCTATCATCTGCCTGCCCTTCCTGACTGCATGCTATCTTTGCTTTTTTACCATCTGTCCTATCTTGCATCCTTTCACGCCTGTTCCCACGCCCCTGCAAAATTAGTTTAAACCCTCCCCGACCGCTCTAACAAACCAGCAGTATGCCCACAAGAAAACTAATCTCAGGGTTGCATATGGTGACAGAAATGTATTTTGATAATACATTTACTTTCAGCTTTGTACTTTGTAGTAGAGAGCCAGGTGTTGTACTGGTCTGTGTCCTCACTGGCCGGTGCTGTGCTCTGGCAACTCAGTGTGCTTGGTATACAGTGTCAGTGTTTCGACAGAAGTGTGTCCTTATTACACAATTGATCTTGTCCATCCTGGAGCTTGGAAGATTGACTGGCGACCAGAATGATTTTTTCAGACTATTATTGGGCAGAGAATCATTCTGTGATCGTCGAGACTATTTGACCCGTCAAGTTAATACCAACTCCTGCTACAACATTTCCACGGTCCCATTCCCCACTCTGTTCCCACAGCTCTGCAGGTCATTTCCCCTGAAGGACCTGTCTAATTCCTCTTTGAACACTGGTTGTTCCTGCCACCACTCTGCTGAGTCCCATATTTCCCAAGGTGAAGTCAAGAATGTCCCCCTCCCTGGTGGACGACATATTGTTTCAGGAAACCTTAATGCTCCATCCAAGCCTCAGGGTGTAAGAGAATCCCAGTTACTCTGAGGAGATATTCACTCACCAAATCTACTCTGTTGTTTTTTACATCATCCCATAACCTGCTAACATATCTGTTTCTGTCTCTTACTGGCTATTGGGAGGCCTACAGTATAACCCTATCATAGTGATTGCACTTTTCCTATTCCTGATTTCTACCCACATTGTCTTACTGGATGAGCCTCTGGGATGACCTTGACCTTGTGACATTCTGCATGATCAGTGTGTGTACTGGGCCAATGGCACCAACACGGGTGATGCCATCCGACTCAATAAACTGATTGGAAAGGCTGGCTCTGTTATAGGAGTCAAACTGGACACACTGGAGGCCGTGGTAGCAGAAAGGACCCTACGGAAAATCCTGGCAATTCTGGACAATGTTTCTCACCTTCTGCAGGCCACCTTGGCTGAACAGAGGAGCATCTTCTGTAACAGACCAAGACAACTCTGCTGCTCCAAGGAGCGCTGTATGAAGTCATTCTTACACTGGGCCATCAGGGTCAATAATGAGTCAACCTATAGCTGGGGAAGTGATGACCCCCCCCCCCCACGTTAGACTGTTGGAGGTAACTTACTTTTTATTCTTTCTCTTGCTTCTCTTCTGATATTTGTAGATGTGTGCACTTGTAATGCTGCTGAGACACTAATTTATCCATTTGGAGTTACTTTCTGTGTTAATCCACATCCATCACTGCCAGATACTGACCTCTTACTCTTCCCATCACCTGTCCTGAAGGAGAGCCCAATGATCCATGTAACTAAAACCCTCCATCCTGCACCAGCTCGTGAGCCACACATATAACGGTACCACCTTTGTATTTCTTCCCTCGCTAGCAGGTGGCACTGGGATTTCCACCCCCCCCCCCCGACCACAGAGTTTCCACTTAACTTTTTCCCCAACTCCCTGAGCTCTCCTTGCAGGACTTTTCTCTTTTGTTCGTGCCAATATGGACCACTACCTCTGGCTGCTCACCCTGCCCTTTCAGAATGGCCTGTACTTGTACATTTCCATCCTCGACCCTGGTACCAGGGAGGTAATGCACCACTGTGCAGTCTCTCTCCTTACCACAGATACACCTGTCTGTGACCCCGGCTAAAGACTCCCCCTGTCACTGAGGCTCACTGAGAACACAGAACAGTACAGCACAGGAACAGACCCTTCTTCCCATGATGTCTGTGCTGAACATGATGTCAAATGAAACAAACCTCTTCTGCCTGCTTATAATTCATGTGCTTCAATTCTCTGAATACTCATGGGCTTGTCTAAAACCCTGTTAAATGTCATTATCATATCTGCTTCCACCACTCCCCATGGCAGCCCATACCCGGCCCTCACCACTCTCTGTACGGAATTAGAAATCTTACCTGTCCTAACGTCCACCTTTAAATTCTCACCCTGGCATTTTAAAGCTGCGCCTTCTCATATTTGATATTTCTACCCTGGCAAAATGATCCTGCCTGTTTACCTTGTCTACATCTCTCATAGTTTTATAATCTTCTGTCAGGTCTCCCCTCAGTCTCCTTCACTCCAGGGAAAACAGTCTCAGTCAGTCTGATCTTTCCTTGTAACTCAAGCCCCCAGTCCAGGTAACATTCCTGTGAATCGTTTCTGCACCTTTCCAGCTTAATCACATCCTTCCTCTCATGTGACCAGAACTGCACAGGGTACTCCTGGTGTGGTGTCATTATTGATTTGTACAACTGTAATGTGATGTCCCAACTCCTCTCAGAGCCTTTGCTGATGAAGACAAGCATGTCGTGCTCCTTCTTCACCACCTTGTCTACCTGTCTTGGCACTTGCAGGGAATTACTTACCTGTGCCCCAGGTTTCTCTTTCATCAACACTCCTCAGGACCCTCCATTCACTGGGTACGTCCTGACCTGCTTTAACTTCCCAAAATCCATCATTGTGCACTTGTCTGTCACAGTAACACTTCTCTGTTTCTCTGCACCAACACCCCGTCAGTAAATGTCAATGAACCATTCACCTCTGAACCTTGGTCATATATGGTTTTATGAACCACTCACTGCTCCCGTCTCTGTTTTGTTGTGTAGTTCAGCACCTCGACCCCTCTCTATTTCTCTCATTTACAATTTATCTCCACATAAATCATAGTCTGACTTTTGATTCCTCCTACCGTTCTACATGTCATCACACTTCACCACATTAAACTCCATTTACCAAGTATTCTACTCACCAGCTTCCCCATGTCCCATTGAAGAGATGAAATGTCCAATCACAACATGTCCCCCACCACATTCCCTGTCATTGCCACCATGGATTCCTCACTCTCTGCCCCTCCTCCGGGTCATCAATATCAATAATAAATCATTGACAATCCAGAACTGGTCACTGGGACACTCCACTAGTAATATCATCCCAGTCTGAAACAGACCTGTTATTCTGTCTCAGTATGATGACCAGTCTTCAGTCAGTATTAACACACTTCCTTCCCAGTACTGAGCTCTGGTCTTGTGCACCAGCCTTACATGTGGCACCTTGGCAAATGGCTCCTGAAAATCCAAGAACACCACTTCTCCAACTTCCCCTGTAAAGTCTCAAATCTCTGGTATGTTAGTCAAACATGACTTAACATTCAACAGCCCAGGTTACAGGGTCCAAGACCAGGTTCCAGATGGACAGGGTGGTGAAGAGGCTTTTGGAACACTGGCCTTCAGTCAGGGCACCGAATATAGAAACTGGGATGAGATGTTGCAGTTGTACAACACATTGGTTTGGCCACATTTCGCAAATAGTGTTTAGTTTTTGTGACCCTGCTGTATGACAGACACCATTAAGCTGGAAAGAGTACAGGGGAGATTTACGGGGATGTTACTGGATCTCAAAGGATTTGTGGAAAGGTGTTTCGGATAATTTTCCCTGTAATGTTGGAGAATGAGTGCTGATATTGCAGAGGTGTATAAAATCATGAGAGACCTGGAAGCTGGAAATGGAAAGAGCTGCTAGGGGGAGTGGTTGAGTCAGGTACATTAAAAAGGCACTTGGACAGGTAGATGGAAAGGAAAGGTTTTGAAGTATCTGGGCCAAATGCAGAGAAATGGGACAAGGAGGAGGATAACCTTCTTCATAATGTGGTGGTGAGGGGGTTACAGACCACGAGCTCAGATGGGAACTTTGGTCATCGTGGAATCTGTGTGAACCTGACTGTAGACATTAAACTTTTCCAAATGATTTGTTATTTCTTGATAGATTATCAACTCCAGTACCTGAAGTGAAGTTAACAGGACTACAGTTACCTGCTTTTTATCTTCCACCCTTCTTCAGCAATGGTTTTCAACTCCACTGGGACCTTTCTGTAACAGTGAGTTTTGACAAACTTTAATGTCTCTACTTTCTCTACAGACTTCCTGTGAAACCCTCCAGTGCAGGTCGTTGGGACCTGGTAAAGTTTGCTTTTAGTCCCATTAGTTTCTCCCTTGTGATGCCAATTGTTATACATTATGGCACAATGTTGAAATGTCACCGTTAGATATCTGTGGGATGTTTGCTGTGTCCCACTGTGAACACTAATGCAAATTACTGAGTTAACTTCTCTGCGTGTTCCTTGTTACTTTTAGCTTTTCACTGATTCCTAGAAAATCTCTGATTCTCTTGTGCACCACCAGCGCCTCTTTGTATGTTCTTTGATTTAATATTTCCTTGAATGCCTTTGACCACACCTCAGGATCTTGAGGCCACTCCTACCAATGTTGTCTTTCCCTCCCCCTTTCACCATCATTGTCCCTACATATAAAGTTCCTATGAAAATTTACAGCATTGAATCTCAGTGGATTGAATTTGGCTTTTTTTGAAACCAATCAATGGAAGAAGAATCTTTTGTGTCAAAGGGAAAACAAATCTCTACAAAATGCTCTCAACTAATTACAAATCAAAAACACTAAATAATTGTCTGTTTAAGTATTCACCATCTTTAATATGACACACCAAATCATCTCTGGTGCAGCCAATTAGTTTTCGAAGTTACATGATCAGTTAAATGGAGATGACCGTGTGCAGTCAAGGTGTTTCAATTGATTGTAGTAATAGTACACCTGTAAGTGGAAGGTTGAACTGCTGGTGAGTCAGTATCCTGGGAGAAACTACACCGTGAAGACAAATCAACACTCCGAGCTGCTCTGCAAACAGGTAATTGACAATCACAAGCCAGGAGATGGATACAAGAACATTTCCAAGTCACTGAATGCCCTTGGAGTATAGCTAAGTCACTCATCCAGAAGTGGGAAGAATATGGCACAGCTGTAAATCTGCCAAGAGCAGGCTATCCTCAAAAACTGAGTGACCCTGCAAGAAGAGGCCAGTGGGGGAGGCCACCAGGAGACCTATGATAACTCTAGAGGAGTTACAAGCTTCAGTGGTGGGAGAGATTGTGCAAACATCAACTGTTGCCTGGGTGTTTCACCAGTCGCAGCTTTACGGGAGAGTGGCAGAGAAAAAGCCACTGTTGAAAAATGCTCTCATGAAATCTTGCCTGAAGTTTCCCAGAATTGTGGGGGACTCTGAAGTTAGTTGGAAGAAGATTCTATGGTCTGATGAAAACAAAATTGAATTTTTTGACCATCACAAACACTAAGTTTGGAGTAAGCCAAACACCGCACAACATCAAAAACACACCATCCCTACCGTGAAGTGTGGTGGAGGCTGCATCACCCTGCGGGTATGCTTCACTGCAGCAGGCCCTGAAAGGTAGAGGGTGAAATGAATGCAGCAAAATACAGGGAAATCCTGGAGGAAAACCAAATTCAGTCTTCAAGAGAACTGCGACTTAGGAGAAAATTAATTTTCCAGCATGACAATGACCACAAGCATAAAACCAAAGCTGCAAAGGAATGCCTTAAAACAACAAAGTTAATGTCCTGGAGTGGCTTTGTGAGAGTTCAGACCTCAATCCAATTGAGAATTTGTGGCTGGACTTGAAAAGAAGTGTTCGCTCACTAACCCATGCATTCTGACAGAGCTTCTGCAGTTTTGTAAAGAAGAATGTGGAAAAATTGCAGTGTTCAGATGTGCAAAGCTGATAGACACCTATCGACACAGACGCAACTGTAAATACTGTCAAAGGTGCATCAACTAATTACGGATTTGAAGGAGGTAAATACTAAGGCAATGAATTATTTTGTTTCATATTTACAATTAATTTAGATCTGTTTTCACTTTGACACCATAGTCTTTTCTGTTGATCAGTGTCAAAAAAGCCAAATTAAATCCATTGCAAAACAATAAAACCTAATAACTTACATTTTGCCAATTCCGTGTGGAACATTGAATATAGTGGAATGTCGAAGTCCCAGTCTCTGTAACCATGTCCCTGCAATTACTGTTAGATCAAACATATTCATCAGTACACAATATGGAACAGATGGCAACCTGCCCTTCGTCTCACAATATCTGCGCCAATCATAATAATGATCAGACTTTATTAAGTACTGTGGAGGTCTCACTGGAGTATTGTGAGCAGTTTTGGGCTCTTCATCTTAGGAAGGATAAGCTGAAACTCGATGGGTTTCAAAGGAGGTTCTCCAGATTGATTCCAGGATGAAACATCTTGTCATATGAAGAGTGTTTGATGGCTCTGGGCCTGTATTCACTGGAATTTTTGAACAATGAGGGGTGGCCCAATTGAAACCTATCGAATGGTGAAAGGCAGTGATAAAGTGGATGTGCAGAAGATGGGAGTGTCTAATATCAAGACACAGCCTCGGAATAGAGGAGCATCCTTGTAGAATGTGGAGATGAGGAATTTCTTTAGCCAGAGAGTGGTTCATCTGTGGAATTCATTGCCACAGGGAGCTGTTAAGCCAGGACTTTATGTATATTTAAGGCAGAGGTTGATAGATTCTTGATTGGTCAGAGTATGAAGGGATACAGGGGAAAGGCAGGAGACTGGGGCTGAAAGGAAAAATGGATCAGCCACAATGAAATGTCGGAGCAGACGACAGGCCAAATGGTTGAATTCTGCTCCTATATCTTAGCCTGTGTCACTTCCTGAGAAACCTCAATCAATTTTGTCAAGCATGATCTGCCCACACAAAACCATGTTGATTGTCCCTAAGCAGGCCATGCCTTTCCGAATGTGCATAAATCCTGTGCCTCAGTATCCTCCCCAGTAGCTTCTCTACCACTGAAATGAGGCTGCCTTGCCTATAGATTCCTGGATTCTTGTTATTTCCCTTCTTGATCAAAGCTGCAATATTTCTGACACTCTAGTCCTGTGGGACCTCACATGTTGTGATCGAGGACACATAGATCCTTGTCAAATCACCGGCAATCTGCTCACTTGTTTCTTTCACTGTTGTAGGATATTTGCCTTCAGGCCCTGGAGTCTTATCCATCTTATTGCTTTTCAGATGTCCCAGCACAACTTGCTCCTTAATCTCAAAATGTCTCTGCACATTCGCATGCCTCATTCTGTTTTCATTGCCATTCAATTCCTTCACTTCAGTAAATACTGACACAACGTACTCATTTAGTACCTCAGCCACTTGATCTGACTTCAACCACATCATTCCTCCTTTAATCTTGAGTCGACATTTCTATTCTCTGGTTATCCTCGTCTTATTAATACAAATCACAAGGCCTTGGGATCATCTTTGGTCCTACATTACAAGGACAGTTTGTGGCCCCTTTTGGCCTTTCCTATCACCTGCTTTAGCATTTCCCTGCTACCTTTATATTCCAAAGGTACCCAGTCTGACTTTAGCTTCACAAACTTTCCATAACCTTTTGACTAAATTTAGGATCTCTCTGCTTGTCTAAAGATCCCTTACTTACCATCCTTCTCCTCACTCCTCACCGGAACATGCTGATCCTGAACTCAGAGTTGCTGGTCTTTAAACAACTCCCACACATCAGATGTGGACTTGTCTGACAGTGGCTGCTCCCAATCAATGTTGCCTGGTTCCTGTCTTCCTCCGTCCTGACTTGTCCTCCTGCAAATTAGTACCTTCATACAAGATCTACTTTTATTTTTACTTGTAACTAAGAAAAAAGAAACTTGTGATCACTGTTCCCAAATGTTCACTGACCCTCAACTGTCACCTGGCCTGGCTCATTCCCATCTGTTCTCACCTCTGGTTGGGCCCTGTACATAATGTTTCAAACACCTCTCAGATTCACTGAAGAAATCTGGCGCATTTAAGAATTAAGCAAGTTCCAGTTAATCTAGAGAAGATAATGTCCCCCCACTGGTTGTTGCGGGGCCAATACAAACACCCCAACAGTGTAACTGCAGATTGCCTCTGTAAATGAACCTTCCAGTTTGCTGTGACATTCCCAGTGAGGTAACCTCTGCATTTTTAACCCCCCACTCACATGTAAAACAATGAAACCCAGGAATGTTGAGCTGCCAGCCCTGTCCGTCCGATAACATAGTACTCCTAGTGTTGAAATAAACTCATTTCAGCCCATCAGTCCCACCATGTTTATTAGCCTGACATTGGCTCTCGTTCTTTTCAGACTGTGTGTGAGGGAGTTTTGTTTTTCGCTGGAGCGCTTTGTGTCGGATGAATCGTCGGAAATTGGCGGTTGTGGTAAAGTGAAGGTGGAGCTGGACGATGAGAGGCCGCTCTCGGCTCTGTCCGTCACTCTGACTCTGTCTCCTCCCCTCCCCGCCTCTGTCTCTCTGCGCGTTTCTCGGGCAGGTCGGGGCGCTGTGTATAAAAGGAGACAGCAACAGGCAGTTTGTCAGTGAGCAGCGACCTGAGTGAAGCAGCATCATGTCTGGCAGAGGGAAAGGAGGCAAAGGATTGGGCAAAGGCGGAGCCAAGCGGCACCGTAAAGTGCTCCGTGATAACATCCAGGGCATCACCAAACCGGCCATCCGCCGTCTGGCTCGCCGTGGCGGCGTCAAGCGGATCTCGGGTCTGATCTACGAGGAGACCCGCGGGGTGCTGAAGGTTTTCCTGGAGAATGTGATCCGGGATGCGGTCACCTACACTGAACACGCCAAGCGCAAGACGGTCACTGCCATGGATGTGGTGTACGCTCTGAAACGCCAGGGCCGCACTCTCTATGGCTTCGGCGGCTGAAAAACTCCCACTTCCTCCCGAGCACGAAACAAAGGCTCTTCTAAGAGCCACCCACCGCCTCACAGACGGAGCCGTATCCACAACCTTTTAATTATTTTTATCGATACATTCAGCTGAGTTACATTTGAAACACATTAATCGGTTCGGTTTGCAATATTCCTGCGAATCTGCCTTTCCAGTCGGTGATTACTTCAGAACCTCTGAACGCGTTAAGATCGATCTTCATCCTTTTATCCGTCTCGGACAGGAATCAGTTCACTCGTTTAGAGATGCGACTCCGTAATTATGCATTTAAATCTTAACTCAGGGGAATAGATATTAAATTTATTAAATGAAACTGAAATTGTATAATGCGTGATAAAACTAACGGTAAATAATTTTTAAAAAAGTCTTCCATCACCGTTGCTGGGTGCTTTGAAATTGGCGGGCAATTTGAAATTGATCCTGCGCCAATCACACTGTATTCTGATCCGATGAAGTCCGACTGCCAGTAAATTCCTAGAACTCCTTCTGTACGTGGTGTGTGAGGGAGTTTTTCTCTCTCTCTGGAGCTCTGTGTTTCGGACAAACCGTTGGAAATTGCCGGGTGTATTAAAGTGAAGACGGAGCTGGACGATGAGAGGCCGCTCTCGGCTCTGTCCGTCACTCTGACTCTGTCTCCTCCCCTCCCCGCCTCTGTCTCTCTGCGCGTTTCTCGGGCAGGAGTGGTGGCAGAGGATTGGAGGATGGGTCATGTTATCCAGTAATTTAGGATCGAAGGAAAACCAAACACAAGACCATTGTGCAGATGCTGATGGAGGGTCTCGGCCTGAAACGTTGGCTGTTTCCAGTTTCTCATAGATGCTGCCTGGCCTGCTGAGTTCCTCCAGCACTGCGCGTGTATCGCTGCGAGGAAAAGCCTGGGAGCTGAGTCAGGGCTGATAACGTCACTGCCCGGCTCAGCAAATTTATCGATGTCACTAAAGTTGGTGATATCGTGGAGTGTGAAACAATGTAACTAACATTACAACAGGACGGTGATCAATGAGGTCACTGATTTGAGGAATGACAGATAAATGTGAGATGTTCCATTGTCATTGACGAACCAGGGCAGAACTGCCGTGGGGAATGGTCTGTCCCTGGGAGTGCTGTAAAACAGAGATATCGGGGTGTAGATATCGAATTCCTTCAGAGTGTAAACACAGGTAGGCAGGACGGTGAAGAAGCTGGTCGCCACACTCGCATTCATCGGGTAGAGTATCGGCCACTGGACTGTGACGTCACGTTACAGCTCTACCAGCCTCGGGGAAACTACTCTCGGAGCACGGAGTACAGTTATAGTTGCCCTGGGATCAGAGGGTGACATTAAACTGGAGAGGGTGCAAAAGGGATTTAACAGGAGGCTGCATAGGCCAGGACCTTTCTCACCAGAGTGTATGTGACATTAGAAAGGTGATAAAATAATGGCAGTCATAGATATGGTCAACAGTGAATCTGTTATCTCCAGGTTTATGGAGTTGGAAGCGAGAGATTACAGATATAAAGTGAGAGAGGAAAGATTTAAATAGGACCCTGAGGAGCAGGTTTTGTACACAGAATGTGCTGTTTACATGGAACAAACTACCCCGAGTGATGGTGTAGGTGGGCACAGTTGCAATATCTCTTGGACTGTGGAGAGGGAAGTTTCACAGGGACATGGGCCAAATGCAGGCAACTGACAATAATTTTGTTTGGCCACTTGGTCAGCATGGATGTGTTGGGCTGAAGGACCTGTTTCTGTGCTGCATAACTCAGTAACTACGTCTGCTGCTGTGGCAGAGTGGGAGAGACAGTGTCAGTAGTGAGAAGGTTTGGGGGATGCAGACAGGAGAGTGAACGGTTGAGGATGTGGCAGATGGAACAGAATGTGGGGAAATGTGTGATCACCCATTCCCAGGAACAAACTGTAAGAGTCATTACCACACAGGGATGTTCAGAGGGACCTGGGCATCCTTGCAAACAAATCACTTGAGTTTACATGCAGATACAACAAGTAATGAGAGTGCCTGAACTGTGCTGTACTATTCTATGTTCTATTTATATGGGAGGCAGGGTTTGAGGGTCGGCACAACATTGTGGGCCAAAGGGCCTGTACTGTGCTGTACTGTTCTATGTTCTATGTTCAAACAGTATTTTGTCCTGTGATCCATGGGGATTGTACAAGAGGGTACAGAGGTCTCACTGGGATTATATAGGGCCCTGGTGAGAGCACACCTTGAGTATCGTGTCCAGGTTTGGTCACACTTCCTCAGGAAGGATATCCCTGCAATAGAGGGAGTGCAGTGACTGTTCCCCACACTGACTGGGTTGGTTCCGGGGATGGAAGGTTGGTTATATGAGAGGAGAGTGAGTGCGCTGGGTCTGTATTCCCTGCTGTTCATGAGAAAACGAGGAAATCTGTTAGATTCTTTCAGGATATGACAGGCAATAGGCAAGGAGGATCTTTCCCCTGAATGAGAACTCCATATCTGAGGAAAATACCCTTAGAATGAGGTGTAAATCACAAACACGAGAGAATCTGCTGATGCTAGAAATCAAACGCAACACACACAAAATGCTGGAAGAACTCAGCAGGACAGGCAGCCTCTATGAAAAAGAGTTAACAGTCGACACTTCGGGCCGAGACACTTCATCAGATCTCAGGGTGAAGATTCTCAGCCCGAAGCATCGACTCGTTACTCTTTTCCATAGATGCTGCCTGGCCTGCTGACTTCCTCCAGCATTTTGTGTCTGTTGCTCAGAATGAGGTGACAAGCATTCAGGATGGAAATGAGATATTTTGTTAATCAGAGAACAAAGAACTTCTGTATTCCTTATATAAGTAATGTGGAGCCTCAGTTGCTGGGTTGAGTCAAAGCTGAGATCAACAGTCTCTGGGAGAGATTTAGTCACTAAGTGAGTCCATAAGACCATAAGATACAGGAGCAGAATTCGGCCATTTTGCCTGTCGAGCCTTCTCTGGCATTTCATCATCACTGATCAATTTTTCCTCTCAGCCCCAATCTCCTGCCTTCCATTGTATCCCTTCATGCCCTGACCAATCAAGAATCTATCAATCTCTGCCTATACCCAGTGATTTGGCCTCCACAGCTGCCTGTAGCAAAACAATTCACAGATTCACCACTCTCTGGCTGAAGAAATTCCTCCTCATTTCCATTCTAAAAGGATGCCCCTCTATTTTGAAGCTGTGTGGTCCAGTTTTAGACACACCCATCACAGGAAAAATCCTCTCCACATCCACTCAATCAAGCCCTTTCACTATTTGATAGGTTTCAATTTGGTAACCCTTCTTTCTTCGAAGTTCCAATGAATAGAGGCCCAGAGCCGTGAAACTCTCTTCATTAGGCAAGCCATTTAATCCTGAGTAAAATTCTCCATTTGTGATGTCATGTCAGCACAAAAAAATCTGGATTTCAGAGATGTTTGCATTTTGGAATTATGGACCAATCTCCACAGACCTAATCACTAATTTGTACTGCAGTGAACACTGTTAATTTAACCCATGCAATCCCAGGCATACAGATGCAAAATAAAGACAATTCTAAATTGAAAGTAGGAAAGTTGAACCTTACTTGGAGGTAAAGCCTGATTACTAGGCCTCAGAACATTCTACTCCCCAAATGGTCAAAATAAAGCCAAGTAACAAGGTTTAAAATACCCACAACATGCAGAATTACATGCCTCTCATTACCTTGATCCATGGGATAAACACAAGCGGGCCTGATTAACCCTGGCTGGGTTGCCTGGGCGAGGATGTCTCATGATTAAAGACCCAAAACACCCAATGACCCCAGGTTGCATTACTGACGATGTGTCCCTTTGCAACACCCGGTTCATTAAGCCAAGTGGTGTCAGGCCACGTTAATGAAAGGAATGGGCCAGATTGAAGTGACTCCACTACACTACCCTATCCACCATAGCCCCACCTATCTCACCATACTAAACTCCACAGCATTATCTCTCCCAGCCCCGCATATACATCCACCAGCCCTACCCTCAAACCTAATCCTGAGGTTCAAGGGGGCACACACCCCCACAAACCCGATGACCAGTGTAAGGAGAAGGAAGATGCAATAAAGGCAAGTGTTGGACTTGGTTAATGAAGGCATGGGCCAGATCAAAGTGGCAGCGTTGTGTGACACTGAATCCAGAGTGACGAGATGAAGAAGCACAAGAGGGATGATTCTCCCACTGCCGGCATAATCTGTTTGTTATTTTGATTTTGTTCTGATAGTCTTCTGTCTGTTTGAATATTTTGGTATAATTCATATTTAATTTCAGTGTTTCTTGTCAGTGTTGTGTCTCTGATGCAATGTCTGTGATGCTGCTACAAATACTTTGTTCCTTTCACCTGTGCATAAATAAACTCGATTTAAACTTTACACTGAAATGTCCAAATCTCTCCTTCACTCTCCTGCAGCCCTATGTCATGAACTAAATGTCCTAGTGTTTAATTTTACAATATTTCATCTGATTTTATTTTCATTCGGCTTTTGAAATTTGCGTTTCCCTTTTCAATTTCAGCCCGCACCCCGGCCTGTCTCTGCCCTTCAGTACTTCCTCCCGCATCAAACGACAGCGGTAAACCCCGCCCATTGGCGCCGCTTCCCATCCCCCAGCGTTCCGATTGGTGATTCATTTCTCCAAACAGCCAATGGAAATGCTCAGCATTCCCATCCTCATTAACATACCGCTTTGGGCGCTGCCTATTTAATCCGCGCTCCGGACAGCTTCTGCTTATTATTGTGTTTGAAACCGACGAGGAAATGCCTGATCCAGCGAAACCCGCTCCCAAGAAGGGCGCCAAGAAAGCTTTGTCCAAACCAGTGAGCAAGACTGGCAAGAAGCGCAAGAGGTCGAGGAAGGAGACTTACGCCATCTACATCTACAAAGTGATGAAGCAGGTTCACCCCGACACCGGCATCTCCTCCAAGGCCATGAGCATCATGAATTCATTCGTCAACGATATTTTCGAGCGCATCGCGGGCGAGGCTTCCCGCCTGGCCCATTACAACAAGCGGTCCACCATCAGCTCCCGGGAGATCCAGACCGCCGTGCGGCTGCTGCTGCCCGGGGAGCTGGCCAAGCACGCCGTGTCCGAAGGGACAAAGGCGGTGACCAAGTACACCAGCTCCAAGTGAAGACAAGTTCACTGACAAAACAAACCGGAAAATCAAAGGCTCTTTTAAGAGCCACTCACGGTTTCATTAAAAGAGTTACACGATATTGAGACATGGAATTGAGGTAAATTTGGAATTTTTTGTTGAAATGCTCATTCAGAATCTTATCCCCGTTAATCAGAACTTGCTGTCCGCTGCTCAGTATAATCCCAATTTCTCTGTTAATTCCTGCCAACTGCCCAGACACGGAATCGTTACACACCCGTTTCCCCGTCGCTTCCTCTCGGTCATCAGATTTCTCTGACATGGACGCTAATGTTTCTGGTTTAAATACCGTGGGTTCATTAAGCTTTGTCCCATTTTCGATACTTCTCTTAACCCCATTCCGACGCAAGAGCTGAACACTGTCACGGGTCGTTCAGAGTACTTGTTAAAGCTCCACTTTCTGACGGGTGACCCCTTGCTAAACTGACTTGAGTTTACACAATGACCGACCGCGAACGGCAGCTGAGGACCGGTTTTATTCCAATCGTTTATCAATTGAAAGATATCGGTGAACTAATTTCTCAGACACCATCGCAATATTAACTACACTTTGTTTAAGTGTGTCGGACTCCAGTAACGGGGGTAAAGAGCCGACAAACAAACCTGTTGTGGTTTAATTTCAGCAACAAAGGCTTTTTTGGCGGTGTATTGCAAATTTCAGTTTATTTCGGCGGTTGGACGGTATTTTCCGCGCTTCTACAGTCTGATTGGTGAATAAGGCAGCTCTGTGATTGGAATATTTGCTCTTTCAAATCAGAATGGGCACTGGTTCACCAATCATAAACGCCCCACTACATTCCGCACCTCCCGCCCCGCCTGCATCAGAAGGGCGATTTTCAGAAGCCTGATTTCTAATGGTCAAAACTTCGTTTATTTCTGATTTATCAAATCTATGTGATGTTATATGTATTCAGGAAACCTGATTGTTATCGCATTTAAGTTCTTCCTTCCAGTGTTATATTGTAATTAAGCGTGATAGATTAGTTGGTAGAGGAGGTGGTGTTGCAAGTTTTTTTTAAAGAGAGGGAGAGGCCATAAAGTTGTGGATGTAAATGAAATGTATGAGGCATTTGAAGACATTTGATTCCACAGGTAGGGGCAATAAAGTGGTATATTATTATAACGTCGACTGTACCTCTTCCTAGAGATGCTGCCTGGCCTGCTGCGTTCACCAGCAACTTTTATGCGTGTTGCTTGAAATTCCAGCATCTGCAGATTTCCTCGTGTTTGTGTATTATTATAACCATTGTGGAAAGCTTCCGATTGATTTGTTGGAGAGTATACGTAGCTCTAGCTCACTAAGCGTTGTATGGTGTGGGGATTTTAACACATAATTAATTTACTGTGGGGTTGTTCTCAGATTGGTAATATTTTGTTTATAGAAGAGTTTCAGATATTTCATATCCTGTTAGTCTTTATGGTGGGGGAGGTACGAGATTTAATGTTCATAATAGTTCTGAAAATGCTGTAAATTTAACTTTAGTTTTGAACATTGGAGTGAGTAGTGGGATGTCATGGGAGATGAAGCATTGGGGAGTGATCGTTTCCCTATGTTTATAAGCTTGGGTTTGGATTTATATAGGGGGCATGAGGCCACTTTTAGGAGGTGGAACTCTGGTAAAGCAAATTGGGAGAAGTTTGAATGTTTTATGTGCTGAGTGTCTGTCTGGGCTGAATGGTGAGGATGATGTGGATTTCTGCAAAGAAACGTTGTGACATTATTCATCAAATAGTGGTGGCAGAGATTCAATTTAAAAAGTGCAGTAGTGGGAGAAAAGCTGTACCGTGGTGGACGGAGGAGTGTGCAGAGGCAGTTACTGAGAGAAACGTGGCATTTCGGAAAGTTAGGAAGTATCACTCTCCGTGTAATCATATTAAGTGTAACAGGTCACAGGCCGTGGTGAGGAAAGTAATGAAGCTTGTGAAAAAGATTTACTGGAGGTCATACTGTGAAAGTATTGGAAGGACTATTAAACTTGAAGATGTTTGGGGAATGACTAAGAAAATGGGGGTGTGGGATTCATAGGGTTCCGAATATTGATTAAAGAAGGTAATACAATTGTTCCTGAAGGAGAGACGGTTGAGTCCTGGCTCGGTCATTTGCTGCAATTCATAATCAAAATAGGTGGAGAGACTAAACAATGTAGCAATAAGGTTTTACAAGAATATCTTAATGTGTTGGAAACCAGCTGTAGCAATGATAGTATTAGTGATGTAGAGTTTCTTTGTGTGAATTTAAGAATTCTCTCTCCCCTCCCCCACCTTTTAAAATTTACTCCTCATTGTTTTTTCTCCAGTCCTGCTGAAGAATCTCGGCCCAAAACGTCAGCTGTACTTTTATCCACAGATGCTGCCTGGCCTGCAGAGTTTCTCCAGCATTTTGTGTGTGTTCCTTGGATTTCCAGCATCTGCAGATTTTCTCCTGGTTATTACTCAATGTCAACAAGCATTTTGTATGACAACTGTCATAGTTCCACTCATTTAGAAATGCAGATATGAAACTCGAGGTTCAGCAGATGCTGGGAATAAACTGTAAAGTGACACACACAAAGTACTGCGGGAACTCAGCAGGTCAGGCAGCAGCTAAACAGAGGAATAAACAGTCTAGATAGGATGAAGTGTCTTGGCCCATAATATCAACTATTTATTTGTCTGCACAGATGCTGCTGGGGGGCACTGAGTCCCTCCAGTATTTTGCAAACATAAACCTCTTTTTTCAGTCAATCAGTTTCCAAATGTTGCTGAACTTTCATTTGCAGCCTCATCCTCCTGGTCTGATTCCCTCCTTCTACTCTACATAAACTCGAGCCTCCATCACATCTGGAGCTCCAAAGCCCTCATTTGTGCTGACCCGTCTTGTTTCTGCTCCACCATTCTGCTGTCGTACTTTAGAGGAGAGTGTTGTATTGCAACAGCCCGGCAGGGTGAGGCACAGCCCTTCGAAATCAGTGAAAATGACACAAAACAATGAACAGAGTGGGACAGGAAGATTTTAACAACACAAGACTTCAGCCTTGGTCCAGAGCTGTGAGGGATGAGGAATATTTGGGAGAAAACCACAGTAAATTAATCCTCTGCAGTTTACAGAAAGTCGTGGAGTGAATTCAAGGTAAACCTCTTCATCGCCAGACCGGTGACCAGTTACATCCTGAACATTATAGGGTGAGTTAGTGGTGAACGGCAGGGATGGGGTTGAAAGCTCTGGTGTGCAATAGGAACACAAGCAGGTACCAGCTGGACTGAGTGGCCTCTCGACTGTTCATTATCAGTGTGACAGGGAGGAAGCACCTGAGACACAGGATTTGAAATGGAATTGATCTATTTGTCTATGACAGATCCACAATATTAAACATCAGTGTATTTTAAGATGGTGGGATGAACCCCCTCAATGCTCAGTAACCAGGGTTCAGTCCTGGGTCTGATGAGCAGCCACAATATCTGTGGAATCTGACATTAACAGTCCCATATACAGCTTCTTATAACTTCCTCCCTGATGTGAAGTTGCTGGTGTTTCAGCAGGTGGGATGACTTGAGTAAATTTCTTTGCTGACTCAGGACAGAAGTGTGTCCTCTATGAATTGTAAACTCACTGGAGCCTCACACGGTGGGTGAACTGAATGAATCTCCTCCCACACTTGGAACAGGTGTGAAGCTATACTGAGAGACAGAGACAACAGAGCCAAGTCTAGCTGCTCACCGGTGTGAACTGGCTGGTGTTGTAATAGCTTGTGACTGAATGAATCCCGTCCGCCATGGAGCAGGTGAATGGCCTCTCCCCGTGTGAACTTGCTGGTGTATCTGCAGGTGCAGTGGCCTGGTGAATCCTTTCCAAAATGAGAGGCGGTGAACGCCAACTCACTGTTATCAACTCTATGGCCATTTATCAGGTCAGTCCATGGACAAGTCCACGTATTGGGACTCTGGTGTGCTGTCTTCTCAACCATCTCCCCCTTCATATTCAGTGATTGGTAGCATTCAAATGCTGGGGAACTGACAGACACAGCAGAAGTGACACGCTGTTGCATTTGAGATTCTCAGACAGAAATTCTTTGCCTTTTCTGCCTGTAAAATGTTTGCAAAGATGATCAACAGGTGAAAGAGAATACATCTCAGCTGAGATTATTTTGGTTTTCATGTTGATGTCTGATGTCACACTGTTACAGTGAGGCTGAACACTGTGCGGAGGAACAACACTTCTAACTGGGCATAGTACAGGCATAAGGACACAACATCAAATTCTCTGTTTTCCTCTCTGCCCATCAAGCTGTGACTTGGCTCAGTGTGTCTCTCTCCATTACTATAGCTTCACATTCTGGGTATCTCCCACAGACCTACTAAGCACACAATACAAACAGAGCTGCTTTGTGAGAGTTTCTGCTGATTGTGACCCTGCTGGCATTCGACGGTAGTAAACTCAGAGTCAGCAATGCCATTGAACCTCAAGAGAATGTGATCAGGTTTTCTTGGTGCAGATTGATACTGCGGTATTCTTGCAGTGTGAAGACTTTTACAAATAAAATGGCATGAGGCATTTTCTATTTCAGGAAAACCATAACTCATTTATTGTCCTCCAAATACAGAAACATAAAGCACAGTTTAAAAAAAAACTTCACATACTTACATCATAACAGCAGTCCAGCTTCTAAAAGAGAAACACAACAGAATGTCAGTGGTCATTAATTACGCACATTTCCAGCCATGACATTACCCTACAGCGACCCCACCCCCCACTGAATCCTCTTACTGCTCCCGCTCTGTGATCTTTAGAGCAGTTTACTTCCTTTTAGTGACACTTGCAAGATAATACAGAGAAACACATCAAGTTCTCTCGTGTATTAGTGCTCCTAAGGGTGCTGCCATTTACTGTGGAGTTTCTTCTGACATTTTACCTGTAAAACTCCTCACACTTGTCCAGATTAAAATCCATTTCCCCCATTTCTCCATCCATGATTCCAATTGATCTATATCCACTTCTGTCCATTTGACAACCTTCCTCGCCACCCACAACTGCACCAATATTCATGTCATCAGCGATCTGATCCGCCCACGTATGTTTTAATCTGATCAAACAAAGGTCCCATCACTGATCACTGTGGACACACTGGTTACATATCTACAGTCAAAATCATTCTCAATTCTATCAGTTCAAATGTTGCTACACGATACACACCATTCAAACCCTCCCACACCGAGACTCGAGGAAAGTTACACATTTATCACAAGACCAGAGTTGGGTTGAATCGTCTGGGCTTGTTACTCTGGATGCTCTGCTCCAAAGTCCATTCAGATTAGTACAACGTAACCAGATACATCATCATTGAGACACTGATGTGCAGCATTGTGTCACAAACAGGAGAAAATCTACAGTTGCTGGAAATCCAAGCCACACACACAAATGCTGAACAAACTCAGCGGGTCAGGCAGCATCTATAGAAAAAAAACACAGCCACTGTTTTGGGACAAAACCCTTCGGCAGGACTTAGGAGAAAATCTGAGGAGTAGATTTAAAAGGTGGGGAAGGGGAGAGAGAAAATAAGGTGAGTGTGAAACCTGTAGGGGGCTGGGAAGTTGATTAGTGAAAGAGACAGGAGGCCATGGAAGAAAGAAAAGGGGAGAGGAGCACCAGAGGGAGATGGTGGGTGGGCAAGATGATGGGAAATGGTGAAGGGGGGGGTGTGGGAGGCATTACCAGAAATGCGAGAGTTCGATGTTCATGCCGTCAGGTTGGAAGCCACCCATAAGGTGTTGTTCCTCCAACAAATGTGTGGCCACATCGCATTGTGTGATATTGTTTAAAAAGCTAAAAATAATTCAATTGTGAGGATGAATCTGAAAGAAGTTTCTACATTTACACTGCATGAGAGACTGGGAGACACAGTGCCAAGTACCAACTCCCACGCTGTACCAGAGACTGACAGGTACAGAATGAACCTCACACTCTCACACTGTACCAGAGACTGACGGGTACAGAATGAACCCCACACTCTCACACTGTACCAGAGACTGACAGGTACAGAATGAACTCCACACTCTCACACTGTACCAGAGGCTGACGGGTACAGAATGAACCCTGTACGTAATGTACAGACATTACGTACTTTAACAAAACCCAACAACGCTCCTCCCCACCTCAAGACAGCACCACTTTGATCAATTTACACTGCAATGGACTGTCTTGAGACTCGTTCAAATTCTCTGCAACACACATCAAAGTTGCTGATGAACGCAGCAGGCCAGGCAGCATCTCTGGGAAAGAGGTACAGTCGACATTTTGGGCCGAGACCCTTCGTCAGGACTAACTGCTAATTCTCTTCTCTTCTTACAATTCTGTACAGCAGTTTAGTTCTTGTGAGCACTGTATCGTGGATACTATGTGTTTATGATGCTGCTGCAGTAAATTTATCTTTCACCTGGTCCATTTGACCTTCGGTCTCCTGCTGTCCTGTTTCATTACATAAACGTTTCATATTATCAACTGTGTGTTTTCCTCATTCCATCTGCTTTTCTAGCAGATACGACGGGCCGAATGACCGAATACTGCCGCTGTAGTTGGTCCATTTTGTATTTTAGATTTCCTTCCTGCGGAATTAACCGGCAGCGGCAACTCACCAGATCGGCGACAGGTCCCTGTCCACGGTGTTACCCAAAACGAACACTGGGTAGTGCAGAACGAGTTCTGATTGGTTGAACGAATTCCTTTAGCTATCCAATCAAATTATCTTACTGCATGAACGTTACTTCAAATAGCCATTGAGAAACCCAGGCATCCCATCCCTCATTAGCATACACCTCTGGGCGCTGCCTATTTAATTCGTGCTCCGGGTCCGTTTTGCTTATTTGTGGTTCTGAAGCGGTCAGCTGAAATGCCTGAGACAGCGAAACCCGCTCCGAAGAAGGGCGCCAAGAAAACTCTGCCCAAACCAGCCGGTAAGGCAGGGAAGAAGCGCAAGAGGCTGAGGAAGGAGAGTTACTCCATCTACATCTACAAAGTGATGAAGCAGGTTCACCCCGATACTGGCATCTCCTCCAAGGCCATGAGCATCATGAACTCATTCGTCAACGACATCTTCGAGCGCATCGGGGGCGAGGCTTCACGCCTGGCCCATTACAACAAGCGGTCAACCATCACCTCACGGGAGATCCAGACCGCCGTGCGCCTGCTGCTGCCCGGGGAGCTGGCCAAGCACGCCGTTTCCGAAGGGACAAAGGCGGTGACCAAGTACACCAGCTCCAAGTAAAGTTCCCCAGTGAGATGATCGAAAACACAACGGCTCTTTTAAGAGCCACTCACGATTTCACTGAGAGAGTTGTACTAGCATTTAGGCAATACATGGCGCACGTTTTATGTGTGGTGGCTTTTACAGGAGCTAAAGAGCGGTTGGAATATCCGCTTCATCTTCCCCCTATAATCCTGGTGTTTAACATTCCTCCCACTCCCGTTGCTGTTTTAGCTGTGGGTTCAGGAGTTTATTATTTGGAGTTAGGTAACTTCTCTGAATCTCATTTTAATTCGAGGCCGGAACGACTTCACGGTTCTTTCATAGAAGTTTTTTTAAAAAAATTGCAGACTAGCCGCTGGTCACAGTTTGAGAAGAGCCGTTTGTCCATAACCTGCTAACGTTTACACAATGACCAGCACCGGGCAGAAGCTGAGTGTCAGTTTTACTCGGTTCCTTTACGAGTTGAAAGAAATTTGAGTTCCCAGACACTCCATTATCAACTACACTTACATTAAATGTGCCCGGTTTCAATAACAGGGGGAAATACGAAGACCCAGTCCTCAAACAGATCAGCAATGATTTAATTTCAGATTAAATTTGAACAATGAGTTTTTTTTGGCGGGCTTTTTCCAATTTTCAGAGTACTTTGGGGAGGAGATGGTTACACTCCGCGCTTCTGCCTTTACGGGCTCTTGATTGGTGATTAAGGCAGTTCGTCGATTGGGCCATTCCTTTTCACCAATGAAAACAAGCAGCATTAAACCAATCACGAGCATTAGTTTGCATTCTCAAAGAAGATATAAAAATGCGAGCTGGGGCGGGTGAACATTCCCTCCCTGTCGCTGGAGCAGTTACTGTGACTTTGGAAATGTCTGGACGTGGAAAAAAGCGGCGCCGGCAAAGTTCGGTCCAAGGCCAAATCTCGCTCATCTCGGGCTGGACTGCAGTTCCCGGTCGGCCGGGTTCATCGACTCCTAAGAAAGGGCAACTATGCTGAGCGGGTGGGTGCCGGAGCCCCGGTCTATCTGGCTGCTGTTCTCGAGTATCTGACAGCCGAAATCCTCGAATTGGCCGGCAATGCAGCCCGGGACAATAAGAAGACCCGCATCATCCCCCGACACCTGCAGCTGGCCGTCCGCAACGACGAGGAGCTGAACAAGCTGCTGGGAGGGGTGACTATCGCTCAGGGCGGTGTGTTACCCAATATTCAGGCTGTGCTGTTGCCCAAGAAAACCGGCGGTGCCAGTAAGTGAAGCGACGTAAACTGAACCTATTTACCCAAAGGCTCTTTTCAGAGCCACTCACAGTGTCTGTGGAAGGGCTGAACAGCGGGTGATTACCGTTCGGAGTAACTCGGCTGTGTATCTGACACGGCCCCGATCGGAGGCATCCCTGGTAACGTTTTCTCTCCTTCCGTCGTGTTTCTTCCGCGAATTAAATCGGTAAAAGTCTGCAGAGTACGCGGTCCGCTACACCCTGCCTCATTTCCCTCTCTGCTGGCTGAATGGAGCTCTCTCCCCTTGTGGGGCGGGGAAATTAACTTTCAGAGTCAGCCCCCGGAGGGTGAATTTAATCTCCGATCATTGAACGATTCCGGTCTTCATGACCTGAAACCGCGTTGTCTGGGTTTCACATTGCGGGTTGACCCTGGACCGTCCCACTGATCGCTTCATGAGCAATTCCCACCGCCTCACAGAACAATATTGATTTGCAGCTTTACATTTATCTGCAAAAGTACATTTACCGTATGGAACTGACAGTATTTACTGAAAATCTCGTCCGCCTGGGTCTCTGAAATATAAATGAACATTTGCAAAGACGGGGTCAGTTTGGTCAGATCTCCCGAGACGCGGCTCCCTCTGTGAGGCGGTGGGTCGCTCTGATACAGACTTTTGTTTGTGCCAGGAAGAAAAGGGAGGGGGTGGGTGGATCGACAAGGAGGTTCAGTTCTGTCCTGTCTCTAGTAGGAACTTCTAAATACTGATTGATAAAACTGGACACACAGAATAAATTCTGCGCCACCAACCCTTTTGCAGTGCGGCGGTCCCAGTATACATGATGCAGCAATCCCCAGGGATGTCTTCTTTAAGTACCACTGAGATGTTCTCCCTGGTCAAACACATCTCTGCATTCTCTTCTCTCCTCTCCACTCCATCGTACCTGTAGCATTTGTACTGTGAAACTGAGCTGCCGGTCCTGCCCCTCCGACAATCATTTTTCTGTTGGGGATATAATATCCCAGTCTCCTGCACGGATCCATGCCCAGGGGCCATCTGCTGTTCAGAGAACAAAGGACAGTACAGGAGTGGCCCTTTGGCCCTTCTCTACATATTCTTGTGACTGTCTAAGATTTCCTTAAATACTCCTGTGCTCTCTGTCTCTGCCACCACCCCTGGCAGTGCATTCCATGTCTCCATCAATCTGTTTTCTTCACTTTCTTCCTCTGAGCTTAAATACATGCCTTCTGTGAAAAATATTACTGGCTGTCTACACCAACTATGACCACAAAATTCCACAGGTTTCTATCAAATCTCTCCTGAGCCAACGCCACTCCAGAAGCAAAAAGTTTCAGCATGTCGAGCCTCTCCTCAGCGCACACCTCCTCCAGACATCCTGCTCCAAACCCTCCACATGCTTCCTATAATGAGGTGATCAGAACTGAACACGATACTCTCAATGTGGCCTAACCAGCATTTTATAAACCTGTAACATCATGTCCTGGTGCTTGAACTCAATGCCTTGCCTGATGAAGGTAAACATGCCATACACCGACTTCACCTCCCTGTCAACCTGTGCTCCCAGTTTTAGGGAACCGATGTCTCTGAACCTCGACATCCTTCTCTTTGTCAATACTGTTAATGTTCCTGCCATTAACTGTGTACACACCCTTGATGTTGGATCTCCCAAAGTGCAGCCCTAGGTATCCTTTTCACCACAACGAATGTACAGAATACAATGGGATTATCTTCAATCCTACTTGCCAGAGATTTTTCATCACTGTTTCCAGCTCTCCGAATGTTCTTGAGTTCCCCTATTTTTTTAAATATAGTCCTCAAACACCCTGTTTGATTCTAGCTTCCTAAGCCTTACTTATGCTTCTTCCTCCTCCTCGATTAAATTAACTTCCTGTCTCATCATCCAAGGTTCCTGAACCTTGCCATTCTTGACCCTCCCTCTTACTGGAACAAACTGGCCCTGAAACACTGCACTGGTCTTTAAACAAACTCCAGGTCAGATGTGGATTTGACTCAAAATCCATCATTACATATTGCTGTGCCTGGCATCTAACTTAGCTTCAATCTCTCCATTCAGTGACTAGTGTTCTGTTTCACATCCCCCTGTCAATCTCGTTTCAACCCTCATAGGGTGCAGCAATGAACTTCATGATCCTGACCGCCCTCCACTGAAACTGCAAACCATCCCTCTTGTAAATGTCACCCCAGCACCAGAAGAGGTTCCAATGTTCCGTAATCCTGAAACCCTGTCCCTGTATCAGCTCCTTAGCCACACATTCATTAGCTCTCACTTTCTGTTTGTATCCCTACCACCACAGGGCACTAGGAGTAAACTGGAGATTACAACATTTCAGGTTCTGCTCCATAACTTCTTCCCTAACTCTCTGTGGGACATCATCCCTTTTCTACCTGTCCATTGGTACCGATGTGAATCACCATCTCTGGCTGAATGAACACCATCCCCCTGTTCTGTATCTGCTCCGAGATGTCCCTGACTCTCAGAGTATTTACAACTTTTAAAACCAACAAAAAGCAACAAAAAAAGTCATGAAGAGAGGGAAAAGTTGGAATACAAAGGTAAGCTAGCCACTGGTATTAAAGAGGATACCAAAAGTTTCTTCAGATATACAAAGTGTAAAAGAGAGGCAAAAGTAGATATTAGTTCATTGGAAGATGTTACTGGAGAGGTAGTAATGGGGTACAGGAAAATGGCAGACAATCTGAATAAGAATTGTGCATCAGTCTTCACTGGGGATGATATTAGCAGTCTGCTGGAAATTCAAGAGAAACGGGGCAGAAATGAGTGATTTTGCCTTTACTAGGGAGATGGTCCTTGGGAAACTGAAAGGTCTGAAGGTAGAAAATTCCCTTGGACCAGATTATCTACACCAGTTCTATGAAAGATGTGGCTGAAGAGATTGTGGCAGTTTTAGTAATAATCTTTCCATAATCTCTGGATTCTGGTGTGGTTCCAGAGAACAGGAAAATTGCAAAGGTCATCCACTCTTAAAGAGAGAGAAGCAGAAGAAAGCAAATCATAGGCCAGCTAGTCCGATCTCAGTGGTTGGGAAGATGATGGAGTCAATTGTCAAGGATGTATTTTCGGGTACTTGGCAACACATGAAAAAATAGGCCAAAGTCAGCATGGTTTCCTTTAATCAGTCCTCACCGAAGACTTGTGTATCTGCAACACTTCTTCTCAACTCTTGTACTCAGTGACATGAATGATGAAGGCCAGCAGATCAAACCCCATCTTCACCACCGTATCTAGCTGAGACGTCACTTTCAGTGAATTACACATTCAGATGGACATTATTTATATAAATTACAAACAACAAAGGTCCTGTCACCCAGTGGCACACCACTAGACAGACAGCTCCAGTCTGAGACACAACCCTCAACCATCAGCCTCTGCCTCCTGTCACGGAGGCAATTATGGAATCGATCAACTATCTCCCCAGATTCCAGTTTCTAGATCTAACCTTCCAGACTATAATCAAAGGCTTGGCTAATGTCCATATAAACAACATCCACAGCCCTAACCTCATCTACGCCCTTGTGAAACCCCTCAAAGGGCTGCAAGAAATTACCAGACATAATTTTCCTTGCACAAAACTGTGCTGACTGTCTTGAATCAAACCAAATTTTGGTGGATCCTGTTCATCAGAAACTCTTCCAACAAATTACAGACTGATGGGCCTGTAGTTTCCACTACCCTTTTTGAACAATGGCAGCGCATAAACCATCAGTCCTGAAGTCACAGGAGCAGGATTAGGCCTTTTGGCCCATTCAGTCTGTTCTGCCATTCCATCATATATCCATCTCAACCCCATTCTCCTGCCTTCTACCCATAAACTTTGATACCCTTAATAATAATTAAAAATCTACTAACCTCTGCTTTAAAAAAAAACACTGACTGCCTTTATGGCTGCCTGTGGAAATGAAATCCATTGATTCATCACCTTCTGACTAAAGAAATTATTCATCTCTATTCTAGAGGGGCATCTTTTATTGAGGGTGTGGTTTGGTTCTAGATTCCTCCATTATTGGAAACATCCTCTCACATCAACGCTATCTAGGCCGTTCAATATTCAATGTGTTTCTATAAGATTCTCCCTCATTCTTCTAGACTCCAGTGACTGCAGGCCCAGATTATCAAATGATTATTACATCCTAACTCTTTCAGTCCTGGGATCATTCTCATGAATTTCCACTACAGCCTCTGCAATGCCAGCACATCCTTTCTTAGAAAAGTTACCCAAGCCTGCTCATGATACTCCAAATAAGGTCTGACCAAAGCCTCAGCATTAGATCCTTGTTTTTATTTTCTAGTTCTCTTGAAATGCATGCAAGTATTACATTTGCCTTCCTCACTACCAACTCAATGTGTGCATTAACCTTTAGGGAATCGTGCACTAAGACCCTTCACACAACTGATTTCTGTTCTCTCCCTGTTTAGAAAGAGCCTAGGCTGTTATTCCTCCTACCAGAGTACATGACCACACACTTCATTACACTATATTTCATCTGGCACTTCCTTGTCCATTCTCTAAATCTGTCAAGTGCTACTGCAGACTCCCTGCTTCCTCAACACAGCCTGCCTCTTCATATCATTCACAGTCTGGGCCTCAAAACTATCAATTCCACATTGCTCACCCTGTCCAATCATGTGCAACCTCAACTGGTGCCTGAGATGAAGCAAAATAATCTCTCCCCTGGCCACCACAGTGTATTCTCCAGCTTCCCACAAAGTACGAGAATGTACCTGATAAAGCCCTGGAGATTTAACAACCTTAAAGAATTTTTGCAATGGTGGAATAACTGTCAGAAATATTCATGGATAGCCTCTCCTATTTCATTTGCCTCCACACACAGATGGCCATGTTCACCTCCAAGGGGAACGATTCTGTGTCTAACTTAACTTTTCCTATGAATATACCAAGAGAATCTCTTGGATTTTGCTCACTTTGCCTTCTGAATCATGATATCCTCCTTTTACCCTCCAAACTTTTATTAGAGATCCTATCTCTAATAATATTCTCGAATAATTTCCCGAACATTGATCCAAGACTCACCAATCTGTAATTTGTCTCCATTGCCTGAGGAACAACATGCCCTGGAATATCAACATTCCCTTCTCTGATCTCACTATCCTCCATGACCACATTGATGAATACTGATGAGAAGTACAGGTTTAGTCCTTTGCACACTTCAGACATAAACTCTCTCCTCTGTGCTTGTGTTGTCGTACCCTCTTCGCAGTGCCCCTTCTCACCAAAGTTATTTCTTCTTCCCGTTTCACACTTCTGATTCTCTCTCTAACTTCTCTCTTACTTGTTTCATGTTGCCAGAGGCTTTCTCCAATTTCTACTTCTGAAATATTCCTTATCCTTCATTTTCTTTCAGTCTGAATTCATAACATCTCTCACTATGCCCCTCTGCCAGACTTTACCATCCTTGTGTTTCCTCCTCATAGAAACAGTTCTGTCTGAATTCTGACCCGATTGCTTTTAAACATCATTTACATGTTCAATGTAGACAGTTGCAATTAACTGTACCCCAAATGACCATATTACCACCAGGTCCAATCTTGTCCTTATTTACTGTTCCCAAAATGAAACTTCTATCAATGGCCAGGCTCATTTCCCAATACAATGTTTTCTATGACATTTATAGCGAGAGGATTCGAGTACAGGAGCAGGGAGGTACTACTGCAGTTGTACAAGGCCTTGGTGAGACCACACCTGGAGTATTGTGTGCAGTTTTGGTCCCCTAATCTGAGGAAAGACATCCTTGCCATAGAGGGAGTACAAAGAAGGTTCACCAGATTGATTCCTGGGATGGCAGGACTTTCATATGAAGAAAGACTGGATGAACTGGGCTTGTACTCGTTGGAATTTAGAAGATTGAGGGGGGATCTGATTGAAACGTATAAGATCCTAAAGGGATTGGACAGGCTAGATGCAGGAAGATTGTTCCCGATGTTGGGGAAGTCCAGAACGAGGGGCCTCAGTTTGAGGATAGAGGGGAAGCCTTTTAGGACCGAGATTAGGAAAAACTTCTTCACACAGAGAGTGGTGAATCTGTGGAATTCTCTGCCACAGGAAACAGTTGAGGCCAGTTCACTGGCTATATTTAAGAGGGAGTTAGATATGGCCCTTGTGGCTACGGGGGTCAGGGGGTATGGAGGGAAGACTGGGGCGGGGTTCTGAGTTGGATGATCAGCCATGATCATAATAAATGGCGGTGCAGGCTCGAAGGGCCGAATGGCCTACTCCTGCACCTATTTTCTATGTTTCTATGTTTCTATGGCTCCCTTCCCGGGTTAGACTATCCACTTCTATGTTAAGTAACATCCCAGTATTCTTCTAACATATTCGGTGATATCTAAGCCCCTGACTCTAAGGGAGTCCCAGTCAACATTGGGGAAATTAGTCACCCACTGCAACTACCCTGTTGCTTTTACATCTTTCATTACCTGCTACATTTCTGTTCCTTTATCTCCTGCCGGCATTTGGGAGGCCTGTGGTATAACCCCATCAGTGAATGCACCTCTCTTATCCTGAGCTCTATCCACATTGTCCCACTGGATGAACCCTCCAGTGTGTCCTCTCTTAGTCCCTCACCCACAATTCCATATAAAGTCTGATCTGCCATCAGCCTTCCTTGTATGTCAATCCCACTTCCCTGATTTTACAAACATTTATCTTCCTTCTCTTTGAATCTTTTCAGTTATCCAGCCTCCCCATTCATCTCAGTTGGGGAATTCCAGTGTTTGTTATACAGTGTTTTTTTAATCATTTGTGGCCTTGTAGAACAGTGCAGGCATGTACTCTGGTTTCCTGCAGTCCACAGTTTTGAGTGCCACAGTTCCACACAGTCATCAGATTATATAAAAGGAGAGGGAGTTTGATGAAGTGAACCTGGGCAGTTGGCACATTTTGCATGTCACAGTTCCCGAGGAAATGTTTGATTGCCCATAATTCGGAACGTGGCAAGATCCAATAAAAAGTTATACTTAACCAGAGCGGTCATTGTATGAGTGGGCCAGAATTGGAGTGGGGAGTTCAGGTTTTGTCTCTTCTGAGAGATGTAGGCCATAGGTAGATATATTTTGATTTAATCTTTATTTCTTTTGTATTACACATTTGGAGCAGAGGGGATGCCAGACAAGATACTTGTCTTGATGGAAGGAGGCAGAGGGTGGTCATGGCAGCTTGTTATTCAGGTTGGAGGCCTCTGACCAGTGACAGTCACAGGGATCGGTGCTGGTACTGTCAATTGTCATCTACATTAACAATTTTCTGACATTGTGGTGACAGTGAGTTTGCAGATGACAGCAATGCTGGTGGTAGTGTGGACTGTGAAGATTGTGTGAGAGTACAATAGGATGGAGATTAACTGGGGAAGACGGCCAAAAAATGGCAGAAGGATATTGATGTGGACAAGTTTGAGGTGTTGCATTATGAGAAGTTCAACCAGGGAAGGATCTGCACAGTAAATTCTTGTCCCTTGGAGAGTATTACAGAAGAGGGTCCATGAAATACAGAAACATCATTCACTGAAAGAGACAACACAGGTAGTCAGGATGGTGAAGGTGGTGTTTGGCCTATTTGTCTTCATTGATCAGGGAACTGAGTAGAGAATTTGGGATGCTGTATGACAGCTGTAAAAGTCAAAGTGAGACCAGACTGTATTTTGCACAGTTCTGGTCATCCAGTTGCAGGAAAGATGTCATGAAGCTGGCAAGTGTGGAGGGAAGTTTGATGAGAATGCTACTGACACTGGTGGACTTTAATTATCAGCAGAAGCTGGACAGACTGGGACTCTCTTTCTCTCTCCTGAGAGTGTAAGGAGCTGTCTGGTGACCGTCCAGAGGTTTACAAAATCAGTAGGTGAGCACTCTTTTTGTAGGGTAGGGAAGCCTAAATTTACAGGGTAATGGTTTAAGATGAAGGGGAAACATTTAAAAGCTACCTTATGGGTGGGGGATGTTGCATCTTTGAATAAGGAGACCAACACTTCAGTAATAAGAGGGGTTTTGATGAGGTCTTGTAAGTATAGGTTTTAAATAAAATGATGAATGATGATTTTGATGGGATTATACTGCCGGCCTCCCAATCGGCTCAGATATTGTGCAGCAGACATATTAGTAAATCACACAGAGGGGTAATGGGAACAAGTTTACAGCAGTTGGGCATTTCAACTTTCCCAGATTACCTTGTGTGAAAAGTTTCAGTCTCCAGGAGAAATTTGGCAGACACAGGATCGGTTCATCCCTCAGCAGAAACAGTATTTAAAAGGGAGGATGAGGCAACCATCACTAACAACAGAAGACAAAGGCAGCATAAAAGAACATGAGAGGGCAAAGAATATCACCAAAATTACTGGGAAGCTAAAGGATAATGAAACTTAAAACAAAAAAAACAGAACAACTATAATAACAATATGCAGAACTCAGATGAATTATGAAAGTAACTGGCCAATAATAGAAACAAGATACAAAAAGATTTATTTTCAGATATATGAAGAGTAAAAGAGGCAAGAATGGACAAGGTTTCACTGACCTTCACTGATCAATGCCAGTGCACAAAAGTTTTATTAATGAGTTGGAGAAACTTCCCTCAACTTAACTTGGAAGGATGTCGCGGATTACAGGGTGCTCATGATCACTTAGGGAAGAGGGTCAAGTGTGGCAAATGCATTTCAATACAGATAAGTGTGAGGCGGTGCATATTGGAAAGTCAAACCAGTGTAGAACTTACACTATGAAAGATCGGTCATTGGGGACTGGAATGGGCCGGAGAGATTTAGGGGTAAAGTGAACACAGTTCATTGAAAGTTGTGTCACTTGCAGACAGGGTGGTGAAGAACGGGGTTTAACATGCTGGTCTTCATTAGTCAGGGGATAGAGTATATCAGTTGTGACATTATGTCACAGTTGTGTAAATGACTGGAGGACACACTTGCCGATTTGTATACAGCTCTTGTCACCATTATAGGAAACGTGGTTAAACTGGGGAAAGTGTAGAAAAGATTTCCAAGGTATATTTCCCGGACCCGAGGTTCTCAGTTACATAGTCAGTTTGGCCAGACAATGTCCTTTGTCCTTTATTCCTTGGAATCAGAATCAGATTTATCACCGTGTTATATGACGAGGAACCTGTCGTTTTGTTCTGACAGCAGTACAGGCCTCTGAAGGTGCAGATGTGAACATTGTGTCAGCATAACGCCAAGAGATTCTGGGAATGGCGAACAACGCGGCCAAAATGCTGGAGGAACCCAGCAAGTCAGGCAGCATCTCCCACCAGAGTCCTGATGAAGGGACTCGGCCCGAAATGTCGACTGTTCATTCTCACCATTGATGCTGCCTGACCTGCTGATTCAGAGAGAGTGTTTTAAAGCGGCGGGCGGATTAGACGAGTATCACTGTGTTTGTGGGTCCGAACACATCGCCGGATTTCCCAGCGCCTCCTGTACAAAAAGAAAAGATTTCTCTGTTATGGGATCGCCCCACTCCCCAGCTCAGTCCCGAAGCGGGAATTAACCGCAAAGTTTTAGTTAGTTTCAAAATTTCAGCCGAAAAGCAGAGAACAGGTCAACAAAATGGAGAGAGATCGCGGGCAGTGCAGTAATGAAACGGGTTAAAATAGAAAGTGCTGCCTTTAATCCCGATTAAACTCTCTTTCCGGCGAACTTTGCGGCCTCAGTGACGGACAAGGACCAGTCTGAGTCTCTGGAGTGTCCGATTTTAATTGGAATCGGAGAGTTTTTGAGGAGAGAGAAACACAGAAAAATGAAGTCTCCGGGAGCTGACAGCAGGATGTCTCCGCCCCGTCCGCTCGCTGTCTTTAAATTGCTCTGGGCCGCCGCCTTTCGCTTCAGTTCTCACACAGTCTGATTGTGAGAAGCATTTTCCAGAGTCGCCGACATGACCGAGATAGCACCCGCCGAAACGGCTCCTCCAGCCGCACCCACCGCCGCAAAGAAGACTCCCAAGAAGAAGGCGGCCGGCCGGAGCAAACCAGCCGGTCCCAAACTGGGCGAACAAATCGATAAGATTGTGGCGGATTGTCGCGATAGGAAGGGGATGTCCGCTGTGGCCATCATGAAGGCTCTGACCAGCAGCGGTGTCGATGTGGGGAAACGTCGCGCCCAGATCAGGATGTGCATCAGGAAGAGAGTGGAAAGCGGCTCCTTGGTTCAGACCAAGGGCGCGGGTCTTTCGGGATCCTTTAAATCCGGTCAGGGGAAAAGTGCCGTGAAAGCGAACAAGCCATCGGTAAAGAAATCTGCCATCAAGAAATCTCCCAGCAAGAAGTCTGGCGCCAAGAACCCAGCGGCTAAGAAAGCGGCAGCTAAGAAACCAGCGGTTAAAAAAGCGGCAGCTAAGAAACCAGCGGCTAAAAAAGCGGCAGCTAAGAAACCAGCGGCTAAAAAAACGGCAGCTAAGAAACCAGCGGCTAAAAAAGCGGCAGCTAAGAAACCAGCGGCGTCGAAGCCAAAGAGCCCCAAGAAACTCGCAGCCCCGAAGAAGGCGGCGGCCAAGAAGACAGCAGTCAAAAAGTGAATTAAGATATACGGTTTGTAAGTGTTTGAACCCAACGGCTCTTCTCAGAGCCACCCACATCTCAGAAAAGAGCTGATCGTGAATATTGTGATTCCCGCGCCGGGTCCGACTGAGTTTTGCGGGGGAACTTACCGCATAAAACCCGATTTTCCCGGTACCTCTTTGACATTCAGAGCGGCCCTGACGTCCCAGATTTGAAGTGAAACATTGCGTTTCACTCGGGTTGTGTGTGTGTGAGATAGAGTGAGACCGGTGGGGTGGTCTGCAGACCCAGTTCGTTCTCCCGCTCCAGGACAGCGTGACTGAGATTCCGCACCTCGCATCCCAAAGCCCGATTCAGCTGAGTTGATTGGGAACTGCTGAAACCTATGTGAGAGGGGAGGGGGCGTCTTGAGAGAGGGATCTGTCTCTGGGGATGGACTGCAGGGGGAAGATATATGATAACCTACCCGGCGACTTTGCCGACTGACCTTCAATCAGGTACCAGCTACAAAAGTTTATTTACACAACATTTACAAGAATAAAATCAAAAATATATAATTACCGCTCTCGGAAATCTCCCACTGTACCCATCGCGACCGCATGCTCCCATTCCAAGGACAGCCGGGCATGTCGAAAGCAAACAAAACGGTAACAGCCGCAGCAGCTGTACATGCCAGGTTTGTGGGAGAAGTGAAGGGCCAGGTGAGACCCTGACAGGGAGGGAGCGCGTTCATCTCCTGTCTCTCGCTGAATTAACCTGTCGGCACAGAACAGCTGATGATTGCGGTCAGTTAATGCAAAACCGAACAACCCCATCAGGAAGGCAGATCGTCACTACAATAATCAGCAAGCGACAGCCCTTTCCTTTGCTGTGGTAGTGGCACTTAAAAGAGCCTTTTCTTGTGCTTGTTGTGGAGGCTGGGTTCAGGCGCGCTCCCCGCGGATGCGGCGGGCCAACTGGATGTCCTTGGGCATGATGGTGACTCGCTTGGCGTGGATGGCGCACAGGTTAGTGTCCTCAAACAGCCCGACCAGGTAAGCCTCGCTAGCCTCCTGCAGGGCCATGACGGCCGAGCTCTGGAAGCGCAGATCGGTTTTGAAGTCCTGAGCGATCTCCCGCACCAGGCGCTGGAAGGGAAGTTTGCGGATGAGCAGCTCGGTGGATTTCTGGTAGCGCCGGATCTCCCGCAGAGCCACGGTGCCAGGCCGGTAGCGATGAGGCTTCTTCACTCCGCCGGTGGCTGGAGCGCTCTTCCGCGCCGCTTTGGTCGCCAACTGTTTGCGAGGAGCTTTCCCTCCGGTCGATTTACGCGCTGTCTGCTTGGTGCGGGCCATTCTCCTTCAGAACCGGCAACACAGGCTGAAATACAGGAACAAGATAGACGAAACGTGCTTCGGGACAGGATTTTATACTTTTGGAAAGGGTCTGTCCATCACCTCTGATTGGCTGAACCAGGTGTCTATTAAGGTTCCTTACTGCGATTGGTTGATTCATTTCCTGTAGGCTGGCGGCGAATAAAAATTTACGGCGAATAAAAATTTGCCGAGCGGTCGGACTTCATTCATGCAGAGTGATTGGCGCCGGATTAATTTAAAATCGCCCGGCAATTGAAGACCACCCAGCAACGGTGCTTGATTACATTTTATTTACAATTAATTGTATGACGAATTATACAAATTCAGTTTCGTTTAATAAATTTAATATCTAATTTCCTCAGTTAAGATTTAAATTCACAACTGCAGAATCGTTCTCTAAACGAGTGAACTGATTTCTGTTCGAAACTGATAGAGGATTAAAATCGATCCTAATGCAGGTTTTGCGGTAATCACTGACTGGAAAGGCAGAATTGCAGTATGTTTCAAGCGGAATCGATCAATCTGTTTCAAATGCAACTCAATTGAATGTATCGATAAAAAATAATTAAAAGTCTGTGGATACGGCTCCGTTTGTGAGGCGGTGGGTGGCTCTTAGAAGAGCCTTTGCTTTGTGCTCGGGAGGAAGTGGGAGTTTTTCAGCCGCCGAAGCCATAGAGGGTGCGGCCCTGGCGTTTCAGAGCGTAAACCACATCCATGGCAGTGACCGTCTTGCGCTTGGCGTGTTCAGTGTAGGTGACCGCATCCCGGATCACATTCTCCAGGAAAACCTTCAACACCCCGCGGGTCTCCTCGTAGATCAGACCCGAGATCCGCTTGACGCCGCCACGGCGAGCCAGACGGCGGATGGCCGGTTTGGTGATGCCCTGGATGTTATCACGGAGCACTTTACGGTGCCGCTTGGCTCCACCTTTGCCCAGTCCTTTGCCTCCTTTCCCTCTGCCAGACATGATGCTGCTTCACTCAGGTCGCTGCTCACTGACAAACTGCCTGCTGCTGTCTCCTTTTATACACAGCGCCCCGACCTGCCCGAGAAACGCGCAGAGAGACAGAGGCGGGGAGGGGAGGAGACAGAGTCAGAGTGACGGACAGAGCCGAGAGCGGCCTCTCATCGTCCAGCTCCGCCTTCACTTTACCACAACCGCCAATTTCCAACGATTCATCCGACACAAAGCGCTCCAGCGAAAAACAAAACTCCCTCACACACCACGTACATACTGGAGGATTTCTGGGTTTTTGCTGATTCTCCTGCTTTAAATTATAGGAAGTGCTTTTCCATTCTACAAATCCCGGAGGACCTCGGTCTGTCCCTCCCGGCTCCATGACCAGTGTCAGCGTCCTCACACACAGCAGTTGGTGGGCGAGAGTGCAGTCACTTCCAGTGATGAGAGGATTGATTCATTAGAACATTTATTCCTCTGAGTCCCCAGGGAAATGAAAGACCGGTCACATACAGGAACAGGATACATAACCAGATATATAGACCGCGCTTCTGGCGCCTTCGAAAGCCCAGGTAAAGGTGTGGCTGAGGAGCTGGTGTGAGGTGGGTGGGGGCTTCAGGTACAAGGATCATTGGACTCTCGAAATGAAGGGGAGACGGGTCCAAGGTGGAGGGGAGACAATATGTTTACGGGGAGATTCCCTCCAGCTGCACGGAAGGGTTTAAACGAGCAGGAACATACAATAGACAATAGGTGCAGGAGTAGGCCATTCGACCCGTCGAGCCAGCACCGCCATTCACTGTGATCATGGCTGATCATCCACAATCAGTATCCAGTTCCTGCCTTACCCCCATAACCTTTGATTCCGCTATTGTTAAGAACTCTATCCATCTCTTTCTTGAAAGCATCCAGAGACTTGGCCTCCACAGCCTTCTGGGGCAGGCATTCCATATATCCACCACTCAACTCCGGTCTAAATGGCCTACCCCTTATTCTTAAACTGTGGCCTCTGGTTCTGGCTCACCCATCAGCAGGAACATGCTTCCTGCCTCCAGCGTGTCCAATCCCTTAATAATCTTTTCTGTTTCAATAAGATCCCCTTTCAGCGTTCTAAATTCCAGAGTATACAAGCCCAGTCGCTCCAATCTTTCAACATCGCCATCCCGAGAATTAACCTTGTGAACCTACGCTGCACTCCCTCAATAGCAAGAATGTCCTTCCTCAAATTTGGAGACCAAATCTGCACACAGTATTCCAGGTGTGGTCTCACCAGGACCCTGTACAATTGCAGAAGGACCTCTTTGCTCTTATACTCAATTCCCCTTGTTATGAAGGCCAGCATGCCATTAGCTTTCTTCACTGCCTGCTGTACTTGCATGCTTGCTTTCAGTGACTGATGTACAAGAACACCTCAATCTCGTTGTACTTCCCCTTTTCCTAACTTGACTCCATTTAGATAATAATCTGCCTTCCTGTTCTTACCACCAAAGTGGATAACCTCACATTTATCCACATTAAACTGCATCTGCCATGCATCTGCCCACTCAACGAGCCTGTCCAAGTCACCCTGCATTCTCATAACATCCTCCTCACATTTCACACTGCCACCCAGCTTTGTGTCATCGGCAAATTTGCTAATGTTACTTATAATTCCCTCATCTAAATCATTAATATATATTGTAAACAGCTGTGGTCCCATCACTGAACCCTGCGGTAACCCACTGGTTGCCTGTCATTCCGAAAGGGACCCGTTAATCGCCACTCTTTGTTTTCTGTCAGCCAGCCAATTTTCAATCCATGTCAGTACTCTGCCCCCAATGCCACATGCCCTAATTTTGCCCACTAATCTCCTTTGTGGGACTTTATGAAAGGCTTTCTGAAAGTCCAGGTACACTGCATCCACTGGATCTCCCTTGTCCATTTTCATAGATACATCCTCAAAAAATTCCAGAAGATTAGTCACACACGATTTCCCCTTTGTATGTCCATGCTGACTCGGACCGATCCTGTTACTGCTATCCAGATGTGTCATAATTTCATCTTTTATAATTGACTCCAGCATCTTTCCCACCACAGACGTCAGGCTAACTGGTCTATAATTCCCTGTTTTCTCTCTTCTTCCCTTCTTGAAGATAGGGACAACATTAGCCACCCTCCAATCCACAGGAACTGATCCTGAATCTATAGAACATTGGAAAATGATTACCAATGCATCCACGATTTCTAAAGCCACCTCCTTAAGTACCCTGGGATGCAGACCATCAGGTCCCGGGGACTTATCAGCCTTCAGACCCAACAGTCTATCCAACAATATTTCCTGCCTGATATAAATTTCCTTCATTTCATCCATTACCCTAGGTCCTTTGGCCACTATTATATCTGGGAGATTGTTTGTGTCTTCTCCAGTGAAGACAGATCCAAAGTACCTGTTCAACTCGTCTGCCATTTCCTTGTTCCCCATAATAAATTCACCCGTTTCTGTCTTCAAGGGCCCAATTTTGGTCTTAACTATTTTTTTTTTCCTTTTCACATAGCTAAAGAAGCTTTTACTATCCTCCTTTATAATCTTGGCTAGTTTATCTTCGTACCTCATTTTTTCTCCTCGTATTGCCTTTTTAGTTACCTTCTGTTGCTCTTTAAAGGTTTCCCAATCCTCCAGCTTCCCACTCATCTTTGCTATGTTATACTTCTCTTTTATTTTTATACTGTCCATTACTTCCCTTGTCAGCCACGGCCTCCCCTTACTCCCCTTAGGATCTTCCTTCCTCTTTAGAATGAACTGATCCTGCACCTTCCGCATTATTCCCAGAAACACTGCCATTGCTTTTCCACTGTCATCCCTGCTAGGATATTGTTCCACTGAACTTTGGCCAGCTCCTCCCTCACAGCACCATAGTTCTCTTTGTTCAATTGTAATACTGACACATCTCCCCCATTTCACGTACATCTGCTCTCACTCCATCCTCCCACCACCCCACTAGGAATAGGGTTCCCCTGGTGCTTACCTACCACCCCACCAGCCTCCGGGTCCAACATATTATTCTCCATAACTTCCACCACCTCCAACGGGATCCCAACACTAAGCACATCTTTCCCTCCCCCCACCCTGTATTCCACAGGGATCGCTCCCTACGTGACTCCCTTGTCCATTCGTCACCCCCATCCCTCCCTACTGATCTCCCTCCTGGCACTTATCCGTGTAAGCGGAACAAGTGCTACACATGCCCTTACACTTCCTTCCTTACCACCATTCAGGGCCCCAAGCAGTCCTTCCAGGTGAGGCAACACTTCACCTGTGAGTCGGCTGGGATGATATACTGCGTCCGGTGCTCCCGATGTGGCCTTTTGTATATTGGCGAGACCCGACACAGACTGGGAGATGCTTTGCTGAACACCTACGCTCTGTCCGCCAGAGAAAGCAGGATCTCCCAGTGGCCACACGTTTTAATTCCACATCCCATTCCCATTCTGACATGTCTATCCACGGCCTCCTCTACTTTAAAGATGAAGCCACACTCAGGTTAGAGGAACAACACCTTATATTCCATCTGGGTAGCCTCCAACCTGATGGCATGAACATCGACTTCTCTAACTTCCGCTAATGCCCCACCTCCCCCTCGTACCCTATCTGTTACTTATTTTTATACACACATTCTTTCTCTCTCTCCTCTTTTTCTCACTCTGTCACTCTGAATATACCCCTTGCCCATCCGCTAGGTACCCCCCCCCACACCCTCCTTGTCTTTCTTCCCGGACCTCCTGTCCCATGATCCTGTCGTATCCCTTTTGCCTATCACCTGTCCAGCTCTTGGCTCCATCCCTCCCCCTCCTGTCTTCTCCTATCATTTTGGATCTCCCCCTCCCCCTCCAACTTTCAAATCCCTTACTCACTCTTCCTTCAGTTAGTCCTGACGAAGGGTCTCGGCCTGAAACATCGACTGCACCTCTTCCTAGAGATGCTGCCTGGCCTGCTGCGTTCACTAGCAACTTTTATGTTTGTTGCTTGAATTTCCAGCATCTGCAGAATTCCTGTTGCTAGAGAGTACCCCAGTTTCTGTCACACATAACAATAAGTACTCCTGTTTGAGTACTGTTGGGGGGGTGAACAACCTTCCTGGGGAAACAACAGTGGCCACGCCTCTGGCACAGAGTCTGACCCTGTGGCTCAGAAGGGCAGGGAAAGGAAGAGGACGGCAGCAGTGATAGGGGACTCTATAGTTAGGGGGTTGGACAAGCGATTCTGTCGACACAGGTAAGAAACACGGATGGTAGTTTGCTTCCCAGGTGCCAGGGTGTGGGAAGTTTCTGATCACATCCACGATACCCTGAAGTAGATAGGAGAACAGCCAGAGGTTGTGGGACATATTGGTACCAATGACATATGTAGAAAAAGGGAGGAGGTCCTGAAAACAGACTGCAGGGAGTTTGGAAGGAAGTTGAGCAGCAGGACCTCACAGGTAATCTCAGGAGTACAGGAATAGAATGAGGTGGAGGATAAATGCCTGGCTGGGGGATTGGAGCAGGGGGCAGGGATTCAGATTTCTGGATCTTTGGGACCTCTTTTGGGGCAGGTGTGACCTGTACAAAAAGGACAAATTGCACTTGAATCCCAAGGGGACCAATATCCTGGCGGGGAGGTTTACTAAGGCTGTTGGAGAGAGTTTAAACTAGCACTGTAGGGGGTAGGAACTGAACTGAAGTGACGGAGGAAAGGGAGGTTGGCACTCAGATAGAGAAAGCTTGGAAAAGGAGAATAGGCAGGTGATAGACAAGGGACGCGCTTAGACCGATGGTTTGAGATGTGTCTATTTTAACGCAAGGAGTATTATGAAAAATGCAGATGAGCTTAAAGCATGGATCAGCACTTGGAGCTATGATGTTGTGGCCATTACGGAGACTTGGATGTTGCAGGGGCAAGAATAGCTACTTCAAGTGCCAGGCTTTAGTTGTTTCAGAAAGGACAGGGAAGGAGGCAAAAGAGGTATGGGCGTGACACTGTTGATCAGGGATAGTATCATGGCTGCAGAAATGGAAGAAGTGAGGGAGGGGTTGTCTACAGAGTCTCTGTGGGTGGAAGTTAGGAATAGGAAGGGGTCAATAAATCTACAGGGTGTTTTTTATCGACCACCCAATAGTAACAGTGACATCGAGGAGCAGGTAGGGAGACAGATTCTGCAAAGATGTAACAATAACAGGGTTGTTGTGGTGGGAGATTTTAATTTGCCTAAATATTGAATGGCATCTCCCTAGAGTGAGGAGTTTAGATGGGGTTGAGTTTGTTAGGTTTGTTCAGGAAGGTTTCTTGACACAATATGTAGATAACCCTACAAGAGGAGAGACTTGTATTTGATCTGGTATTGGGAAATGAACCTGGTCAGGTGTCAGGTCTCTCAGTGGGAGAGCATTTTGGACATAGTGATCACAATTCTATCTCCTTTACCATAGTATAAGGGAGGGATAGGAACAGACAAGTTAGGGAAACGTTTAATCGGAGTAAGGAGAAATATGAGGCTATTCAGGCAAACTTGGAAGCATAAGTTGGAAACAGATGTTCCCAGGGAAATGTATGGAAGAAATGTAGCAAATCCTCAGGGGATATTTGTGTGGGGTTCTGCATAGGTACATTCCAATGAGACAGGGAAAGGACGGTAGGGTACAGGAACCGTGGTGTACAAAGGCAGTTGTAAATCCAGTCAAGAAGATAGAAGAGCTTACGAAAGGTTCAAAAAATGAGGTAATGATATGAATCTAGGAGATTAAAAGGCTAGCAGGAAGAAGCTTAAGAATGAAATTAGGAGAGCCAGAAGATGCCATGTGAAGGCCTTGGCAGACAGGAATACGGAAAACCCTAAAGCATTCTACAAGTATGTGAAGAGCAAGAGGATAAGACGACAGAGAATGGGACCAATCAAGTGTGACAGTGCAACAGTGTGTATGGAACCGAAGGAGATAGCAGAGGTACTTAATGAATACTTTGCTTCAGTATTCACTATGGAAAAGGATCTTGGCGATTGTAGGGATGACTTGCAGGTGACTGAAAAGCTTGAGCATATAGATATTAAGGATGTACTGGAGCTTTTGGAAAGCATCAAGTTGGATAAGTTACTGGGACCGGACGGAATGTACCCTGGCTATTGCTGGAAGTGAGGGAGGAGATTGCTGAGCCTATGGCGAGGATCTTTGCATCATCAATAACAACGGGAGAGGTTCCGGAGGATTGGAGGGTTGCGGAGGTTGTTCCCTTATTCAAGAAAGGGAGTAGAGATAGCCCAGGAAATTACAGACCAGTGAGTCTTACTTCAGTGGTTGGTAAGTTGATGGAGAACATCCTGAGAGGCAGGATTTATGAACATTTGGAGAGGCATAATATGATTAGGAATAGTCAGCTTGGCTTTGTCAAAGGCAGGTCGTGCCTTACGAGCCTGATTAAGTTTTTTGAGGATTTCATTAAACACATTGATGAAGGTAGAGCCCAAGATATAATGTATATGGATTTCAGCAAGGCATGTGATAAGCTACCCCATGCAAGACTTATTGAGAAAGTAAGGAGGCATGGGATCTAAGGAGACATTCCTTTGTGGATCCAGAAACAGGCTTGCCCACAGAAGGCAAAGAGTGGTTGTAGATGGGTCATATTCTGCATGGCAGTTTGTGGCCACTGGTGTGCCTCAGAGATCTGTTCTGGGATCCCCTACTCTTCGTGATGTTTATAAATGACCTGGATGAGGAAGTGGAGGAATGGGTTAGTAAATTTGCTGGTAAAACCAAGGGTGGATGTGTTGTGGATAGTATGGAGTACTGTCAGAAGTTATAGCGGGACATTGGTAGGATGCAAAACTGGGCTGAGAAGTAGAAGATGGAGTTCAACCCATATAAGTGTGAGGTGGTTCAGTTTGGTAGGTCAAATATGATGTCAGGATATAGCATTAATGTTAAGACACTTGGCAGTGTGGAGGATCAGAGGGATCTTGGGGTCCAAGCCCATAAGACACTCAAAGCTGCTACGCAGGTTGACTCTGGTTAAGAAGGCATATGGTGCATTGGCCTTCATCAACCGTGGGATTGAGCTTAAGAGCCGAGAGGTAATGTGGCAGATATGCAGGTCCCTGGTCAGACCCCACCTGGAGTACTGTGCTCAATTCTGGTCGCCTCACTACAGGAAGGAGTGGTAACCATGGAAAGGGTGCAGAGGAGATTTACAAGGATGTTGCCTGGATTGGGGAGCATGCCTTATGAGAATAGGATGAGTGAACTCGGCCCTTTCTCCTTGGAGTGACGGAGGATGAGAGGTGACCTGATAGGTGTGTACAAGATAATGACAGTCGTTGGTCATGTGGATAATCAGAGGCCTTTCCCCAAGGCTGAAATGGCTAGCATGAGAGGGCATAGTTTTAAGGTGCCTGGAAGAAGGTGCAGAAGAGATTTTTTTTTTTTTTTACGCAGAGAGTGGTGAGTGCGATGACTTGGCTTCTGGCGGCGGTGGTCGAGGTGGAAACAATAGGGTCTTTTAAGAGACTCCTGGATGGATCCATGGAGCTTACAAAAATAGAGGTCTATGGGTAAGCTGAGGTAATCTAAGGTAAGGACATGATCGGCACAGCTTTGTGGGCCGAAGGGCCTGTATTGTGCTGTAGGTTTTCTGTGTTTCTATGGGCAGGGCAGCCTCATTTCAGTGGTAGAGAAGCTACTGGGGGGGATATTGAGGTACAGGATTTATGCACGTTTGGAAAGGCATGGCCTGCTTAGGCATTGTGGCTGATCCAATTTTCCTCTCGGCCCCAATCTCCTGCCTTCTCCATGTGTCCCTTCATGCCCTGACCAATCAAGAATCTATCAACCTCTACATATAAATATACATGAAGTCTTGGATCAATAGCTGCCTTTGGCAATGAATTCCACAGATTCACCACTCTGTGGCTCAAGAAATTCCTCATCTCCACATTCTACAAGGATCCTCCTCTATTATGAGCCTGTGTCCTCTGGTCTTAGATACTCCCATCCTCTGTACATGCAATTTATCAAGGTCTTTCACCATTTGATATTCTAGTGAATACAGGCCCAGAGCCACTAAACACTCTTCATATGACAAGCTGTTTAATCCTGGAATCAATTTTGAGAACGTCCTTTGAAACCCATCCAGTTTCAGCCCATCCTTCCTAAGATAAAGGGCCCAAAACTGCTCACAATACTCCAAGTGAGACCACACCAGTACTTTATAAATTCTCAACATTATTATGATTAGCACGTATATTGTGGGCCAAGGGACAGGTTGCCATCTATTCCAAATTGCGTTTTGACGAATATGTTTGATCTACCAGGTATTGCAGGGACATGGTTACTGGGACTGGGAACTCAACCTTCCATCATGTTCCATGTTCCACACGGAATCGGCAAAATGGAAAGGAGAAGAGTGGATTTGTTCATAATGTGCTGGTGAGGGGGTGGATACAGTGCCTATAGTATTTAGTCTCACTGGATGTTTTCATGTTTTATTGTTTTACAACGTTGAATCATAGTGGATTTAATTTAAAACACTGATCATCAGAGAAGACACTGTGGTGTCGAAATGAAAAGATCTTTAAAAAGGGATTTAATTTAATTACAAATATAAAACACAAAATAATTGACGGATAAGTATTCACCTCCTTCAAGTCAGTAATTAGTTGATGCACCTTTGGCAATAATCATAGTGGACTCTGTGTGGATAGGTCTCTATCAGCTTTGCACACCTGGACACTGCAATTTTTCCCCTTCTTCTTCACAAAACTGCTGAAGATCTGTCAGAGTGCATGCAGTTTGTGTGTGAACTGTCCATTTCAAGTCCAGCCACAATTAGATTGAGGTCTGGACTCTGACTTGGCCACTGCAGGACATTAACTTTGTTTTAAGGCGTTCCTGTGTAGCTTTGGTTTTGTGTTTGCCTTTCACTGGCTTCCGCCAAACTTAGTGTTCAGTTTGATGGTCAAAAAGGGCAATTTTGTTTATGTCAGACCATAGAAACTTCTTCCAGCTGACTTCAGGGTCTGTCATTTCTGGCAAATTCCAGGCAAGGCTTCATGAGAGCATTTTTCAGTGGCTTTCTCTTCACCCCTCTCCCAAAAAGCTGCAACTGGTGAAGCACCTGGGCAACAGTTGTTGTGTGCACAGTGTCTCCCATCTCAGCCACTGCAGCTTGTAACTCCTCCAGAGTTGTCACAGGTCACTTGGAGCCTCTCTCACTGGTCCCCTTCTTGCACGGTCACTCAGTTTTTGAGGACGGCCCGCTCTTGGCAGATTTACAGCTGTGCCATATTCTTCCCATTTCTGGATGAGTGACATAACTGTACTCCAAGGGTATTTAGTGACTTGAATCCATCTCCTGACATGTGTTTTTCCAAAACATTTTTGCAGAGCTGCTTGGAGTGTTAATTTGTCTTCATGGTGTAGTTTCTCCCAGGATACTGACTCACCAGTAGTTGGACCTTCCAGATACAGACATATTTTTACTACAATCAATTGAAACACCTTGACTACACATGGTGATCTCCATTAAACTGATTATGTAACTCCTAAAACCAAGTGGCTGCACCAGTGATGATTTGGTGTGTCATATTAAAAGGGGTGAATACTTATACAGGCAATTGTTTTATGTTTTTATATCTGTAATTAATTTAGAGATCTGTTTTCACTTTGACACAAATGAGTTTTTTTTTACCGTTGATCAGTATAAAAAAAAGCCAAATTCAACCAAAGTGATTCAATGTTGTGAAACAATAAAAGATGAAAACTTCCAAGGGGCGTGAATACTTTTCATCGGCACTTTACATGTAGCGACAGTGATGGTGAAAAGGGGAAGGAAAGAAGACACGGGGAGGAGTGGTCTCAAGATCCTCAGGTGTTCCTCCTGATGGGATAAAACACAAAGAGGGGAAATATCAAAGAGAGATGAGAATGGAACTGTGATTGTCATGAGAGATTTAATCAGAAGCAGATTAGGGTAGCGCTGCATCGAATATCTTTGCTCTGTGAGCTGCAACAACCACGATCTGCTGGTGGCAACCCATTCCAATTGAGTTTCCCATTCACATACCGACATATCGGTCCCTTACAGCTGTTTTAACTGGTGGTGGGGTAATAATGGGACAAGCTCCCACTTTCATTTAAATGCTGCCAATGGTGTGTGCCTCAGATTGTCTCTGTCAACCAAGTCCAGCTCCTGGCTTTTACATATGGCTTAGCTATGACATCCGACAAACTGTTTCCAGTGACAGGGGAAGATGCAAATGGGTTTACTGGCATCATATAACCAACTGCTATGGGCAGATGAGGCTCCTCAGCCATACTTGGCAGATCCAGTGGAAGAAAAATTCTGATCTCAAACCTCCACTGGGCTGTGGCTAGACCCATTCATGGGAAGACTTCGAGAGTAAACCCTGAGGAACAATCCGGAGCTGGATTCCCTGTCGGTCCTGTGTTCAATGCAGACTGGCAATCCTGCAACACCGCTGGTGCCTGACTGCATCGGTCTCTGACGTTGCTTTGCATTCATCAGCTGTGTGGAGAGCAGGGGCCCCTGCATGGGCAACTGCTTGCTTTACATATCACACTTCCCTGACTTACATATTGACTTCAACACTAGGGTGCGATATCCATGATCGACCCTGACCTGCAGAGGGCCATCACCAACATGTCCGTACATGGCCTCCTCTCCCGCTACAGTGAGGCCAAGTACAGGTTGGATGAGCAAATCCTCATATTCTGACTGTGCAGCCTCCGACCTCGAAGGCATGAACACTGATTTCTCCAAATTCAAGAAATGATTACCCTCTGTTGCCACCCCCCCCCCAGTGAACTGCTACTTTTCTTCTGACTTTTGCCACCTCTCCTCATGCACCCTCATGACCTGCTCATCAACTCTCTCTGGTTCTCCACCTCCTCCGTGTCATCCCATGGCCCATCATTCTCTCCTATTAGATTTCTTTCCCTCCATCTCTTTGCCTTTTCTGCCTGTCACCCAGCTCCTCACATCATCATCCCTCCACAAACCACACGTTCCCCACCCCTCACTTGTCCTCCTCCCTCTCCCCCACCACCGTATTCTGGCTTTTGTCCCTTTCTTTCTAATCCCGATGAAGGTTCTCAGCCCGAAATGTCAACTGTTTGCTGAGTTCCTCCAGCATTTTCTGTGTGTTTGCTTCAGTCTGTGTATTGATTAAGCTAATCTAACTGGTACAGTGGAAGAGGAATTTGTGGAATGGTCAGAGACAGTTTCCTACAGCAGTATCTTACCCATGAACGGGCCATTTCAGATGTAATCTGTGCAATGAGGTGGGATTACAGAGAGATCTTGTGGTGAAGGATCCCTGAAGAAGTGATCACAATGTGGGAGATCTCCAGACGACAGATTGAGGGTGAACACCAGGTCAGAACCAGTGTTCTCAACCTAAATAAAGACAATTACAGAGACGTGACAGTGGAGTTGTCTGGGGCAGATGGGGTAAATAGGCTCAGGGACAGGTCAGTAATGAGCAGTAGCAGATGTTTAAGGAGAGAGTGTTCGTAACACTCAGCAGACGTTGATCCCGATTAGATAGAGGGATCACAGACAGCAAAGAACATTCTGTGGTCAAAGGAGGCAGACAAGAAGATCAGGACTTTTCCAGGAACTAGTGATGAGACAAAAACTAAAACTAACAAGGAAAAAGCAGAGAAGTTAACTCCAGTAATTTGCATTAGTGTTCACAGTGCTGGCGCAGCAAACATCCCACAGATGGTGACATTTCAATATTGTGCCATAATGCGTACAATCACCATCACGAGGGAAAAAACTAATGGGACTAAACGCAAACATTACTTGGTCCCAAAGACCTGCACTGGAGGCTTTCACAGGAAGTCTGGAGAGAAAGTAGAGACATTGAAGTCTGTCAAAACTCACTGTTACAGAAAGGTCCCAGTGGAGTTGAAAACCATTGTTGAAGATGGGTGAAAGATGAAAAGCAAGTAACTGTAGTCCAGTTAACTTCACTTCAGGTACTGGAGTCTATAATCTATAAAGAAATAATGTCATTTAGAAAAGTTTAATGTCATTGAAATAAGTCACCAGGGTTTAGAGTCAAATTCACACAGCACAGAAACGAGCCCTTCAGCTCAAATAGTCCATGCTGACCAAAGTTCCCATCTGAGCTTGTGATCTGTAACCCCCTCACCACCACATTATGAACAAGGTTGTCCTCCCCCTTGTCTCATTTCCTTCCATTTGACCCATATCCTTCAAAACCTTTCCTTTCCATCTACCCGCCTAAGTGCCTTTTTAATGTAGCTGACTCAACCACTCCCCATAGCAGCTCATTCCATTTACTGATCAGCCTGTGTGTGGAAAAGTTGCCCTTCAGGTCCCTATTACATCCCATCTTAAACCAATGCCCTCCAGTTCTTGATTCCCCAACACTGGCAAAAAGACTGTTCTCTTTGATCCAACCCAGATTCCTCATGAATTTATACGCCTCTGCAATATCAGAACTCATTCTCCAACATTCCAGGGAAAATTGTCTAAAATCCTTTCCACAAATCTCCTCTGCACTCTTTCCAGCTTAATGGTGTCTGTCATACAGCAGGGTGACCAAAACAAATCATTCTGGTCGCCAGTGAATCTTCTCAGCTCCAGGCTGGACAAGGTCAATTGTGTAATAAGGACACACTTCTGTCGAAACACTGACACCGTATACCAAGCACACTGAGCTGCCAGAGCACAGCACCGGCCAGTGAGGACACAGACCAGTACAACACCCGGCTCTCTACTACAAAGTTCAAAGCTGAAAGTTAAATGTATTATCAAAATACATTTCTGTCACCATATACAACCCTGAGATTAGTTTTCTTCTGGGTATACTGCTGGTTTGTTAGAGCGGTAGGGGAGGGCTAAACTAATGTGGCAAGGGTGGGGTTGTAGGAACCAGAGTGAAGGCACTCAGGATAGGATGGAGGGTAAAAAAGCAAAGATAGCATGCAATTAGACTGTCAGGAAGGGCAGGCAGATGATAGGACATCACCGCAGCCAGCAGGGTGGGTATCAGTGCATGAGGGATGCAGAATCAAAGGGTAGCGATACTGTACTCAGGGTGTTATATCTCTACCCACAGAGTATAAGAAATAAGGTGGATGATCTTATTGCCCTATTACAGATTGTCAGACATGCTGTCATGGCCATCGCTGAGTCGTGGCAGAAGGATGCTTGCAGTTGGGAGCTAAATGTCCAAGGTTACATGTTGTATCACAGAGATGGGAAGGTAGGCAGAGGGGGTGGCATCAATTCAGTAGAAAGATGTGATAGAGGATCAGAAGATGCTGAATCATTCTGCATTGAGTTAAGAAACTGCAAGGGTAAAAGGACCCTGATGGCAGTTATATACAGGCCTCCAAACAGTAGCCTGGATATGGACCACAGATTACAACAGGAAATAGCAAAGACGTGCCAAAGAGCAATGTTATGATAGTCATGGGAGATCTCAACATGCAGATAGATTGGGAAAATCAGGTTGGAAATAGATCTCAAGGGAGTGAGTTTGTTGAATACCTACAAGATGGCTTTTTAGAACAGGGATCAGCTACATTAGATTGGGTGTTATATAATGAACCTGAGATGATTAGGGAGCTTAAGGTAAAAGAATCCTTAGAAAACAGTGATGACAATATGATTGTGTTCAACTTGAAATTTGATAGGAAGAAAGAAAAGTCTGACGTATCAGTATTTCAGTGGCGTAAAGAATATTACAGTGGTATGAGAGAGGAGTTGGCCAAAGTAAATTGGAAGCAGATGCTGGCAGGGATCAAGCAGAGAAGCAATGGTGTGAGTTTGTGGGAAAAATGAGGAAGATGCAGGATAGATGTTTTCCAAAAAATGAAGAAACACTCAAATGGTAAAATGGGGCTGATGAGGGAAGTCACAGCTAATGTAAAAGCAAAAGAAAGTGCATCCAACAATGCAAAAATTAGTGGTAAGACAGAGGATTGGGAAGCTTTTAAAAGCCGACAGAAAGAATAACAGGAGGGAAAAGATGAAATGTGAAAACAAATAGCAAACAATATCAAAGTGCATAGTAATAGTTTTCTCAAGTGTGTTAAAAATAACAGAGAGATGAGAGTGGATATAGGACCGTTGGAATACGAGGGTGGAGAAATAATAAAGGGGGACAAGGAGATGGCTAATGAACTAAATGGGTATTTTGCATCAGTCTTTGCAGAAGACACTAGCAGTGTGCCAGATATTGAATATAGAATAGTACAGCGCAATACAGGCCCTTCAGCCCACAATGTTGTGCTGCCCCTTAAACTCTCCATCCCATATTACCCCCACCTTAAAGGGTGTAAAGGTGTGAGGGAAGAGAAGTCAGTGCAGTTACAATTGCAAGTGAGAAGGTGCTCAAAAAGCTGAAGGACCTGAAGGTACATGTCACTCGGACCAGATGTACTGCACCCTACGGTTCTGAAAGAGATAGCAATAGAGATTGTGAGGGCATTAGTAATTATCTTTCAAAATCATTGGATTCTAGCATGGTGCCAGATAACTGGAAAACTGCAAATGTCACCCCACTCTTTAAGACTCCAGGAAAGCAACAGAAATGAAATTATAGACCAGTTAGCCTGAACTCAGTGGTTGGGAAGTTGTTGGAGTCAATTGTTAAGGATGAAGTTCTCGAGTACTTGGAAACACAGAACAAGATAGGACAAATACTGCATGGTTTCCTTAAGGGAAAATCTTGCCTGATGAACCTGTTGGAATTCTTTGAGAAGATTACATGTAGGATAGATAAAGGGGATGCTGCCATGTTGTATATTTGGACTTTCAGAAGGCCTTTGACAAGATGCCACATATGAGGCTGCTTACCACATTAAGAGCCCATGGTATTACAGGAAAGTTACAAGCATTGACTGACTGGTAGAAGGCAGCAAGTGGTAATAAAAGGATCCTTTTCTGGTTGGTTGCCAGTAAGTAGTGGTGTTCTGCAGGAGTCAGTGTTATGACCGCTTCTTTTTATGCTGGATATCAATGATATAGATGATGAAATAGATGGCTTTGTTGTCAAGTTTGCAGATGATATGAAGACTGGTGGAGGGGCAGGTAGTGTTGAGGAAATGGGTCGGCTGCAGAAGGACTTAAACAGATCAGGAGATGGGCAGGAGAGTAGCGAATGAAATACAATGTCAGAAAATGCATGGACATGGTCTTTGGTAGTAGAAATAAATGTGCAGACTTTCTAAATGGGCAGAAAATCCAAAAATCTGAGATGCCAAGGGAATTGGCAGTCCTCGTGCAGAACAACCTAAAGGTTAACTTGTAGATAGACCTGGTGGTGAGGAAGGCAAATACTATAATTAACATTCCTTTCAAGGGGTCTCAAATATAAGAGCAGGGATGTGATGTTGAGGCTTTATAAGGCACTGGTGAGACCTCACCTTGACGACAGTGAACAATTTTGGGCTCCTCATCTCAGAAAAGATGTAGTGGCATTGGAGAGGGTTCAGAGGAGGTGCATAAGGATGATTCCAGGATTGAGAGTGTTCGCCTCTGAGAAATGTTTGATAGCTCTGGGTCTGTACTCACTGGAATTTAGAAAGATGAGGGGGGATCTCATTGAAACCTTTCAAATGTTGAATGGACTAGACAGAGAAGATGTGGAAAAGACGTTTCCCATTTCCCATGGCGAGGGAGTCTAAGACAAGTGGGCACAGCCTCAGGGTAGAGGGGCACCCATTTAAAACAGAGATGCAGAGAAATTTCTTTAGCCAGAGTGTGGTGAATTTGTGGAATTTATTACCAGAGGCAGCTGTGGGGGCCAGGTCGTTGGGTGTATTTAAGGCAGAGTTTGATAGTTTCTTGACTGGATGGGGTATCAAAGGCTTCAGGAAAAAGGCCGAGGAGTGAGGTTGAGGAGGAGAAACAAGGGTCAGCCATGATTGAATGGTGGGGCAGACTCGATAGGCCAAATGGCCTAATTCTGCTGCTATGTCTTATGGTCTTACTCAGTAAATCCAAGAATCACAACATAATAAATGAAAGACCGCACCCAACCCAGTAACCAAATAACCAATGTGTAAATGACAACAATGTGTGCAAATACAAGAGATAAAATAATAATAATCATAGAGAAATGAGAAATAAATAGAGAACATAAGATGCAGAGGTTGTGGAAGTGAGTCAACAGAAACAGACAATAGGTGCAGGAGTAGGCCATTCGGCCCTTCGAGCCAGCACTGCCATTCACTGTGATCATGGCTGGTCATCCACCATCAGTACCCCATTCCTGCCTTCTCCCCATATCCCTTGACTCCACTATCTTTAACAGCTCTATCTAACCCTTTCCTGAAAGCATCCAGAGAATTGGCCTCCACTGCCTTCTGAGGCAGAGAATTCCACAGATCCACAACTCTCTGGGTGAAAAAGTTTTTCCTGAACTCCGTTGTAAATGGCCTACCCCTTATTCTTATACTGTGGCCTCTGGTTCTGGACTCCCCCAACATCGGGGACATGTTTCCTGCCTCTAGTGTGTGCAATCCCTTAATAATCTTATACATTTCAATCAGATCCCCTCTCATCCTTCTAAATTCCAGTGTATACAAGCGCAGTCGCTCCAATCTTTCAACATATGATAGCCCTGCCATCCCGGGAATTAACCTCGTAATTGTGGGAAACAGTTTGTGATGAGTTAAGTGAAGTTAAACCGAGTTATCTCCACTGGTTCTGGTTTAAGGTGACACTGGTGAATCTCTTTTTCTAGTAAATGAATAGCCTGTAACTTCCCTTTGGACTTGGAGGCAATTTGATGTGGCAGAACGGAGGTGAGGCAGCGGACCCATCACTGACAGTGAGGAAGACACGAAGTTCGTTTGATTTAAACGCCGGGCCCAAATGGAAAAGTCAGGTACAGGCCAAATGGAAGCAGCGGGGACCAGGCCCCAGATCATATCGAAGCAACTGAACCCAGTGTTTGGATGATGATTTCGGTGCCAGGCCAGATTGAAATGGTCAGTGTGTTGGGTCCAAGGCCAGGGACCAGCCGGTTCAGCTCGTTTCTCCTTTCTGTGCTGAACTAAGCATCTGTGGACGGACTCTCTGAGGATTTCAGTTCAAAATGCTACAGTATTTGCTTGTGTTTATTGTTTGCATGATTTATTTTCCTTTCTGCACATTGGGTGTTTGACAGTCTTATTTTATCAGTGGGTTCTTTTGGCTTTCTTTGTTTTATGGCAGCCTGTTTGGAACGAACCTCAAGTTTGTAGAATATAAACATACATTGATAATAAATGTACTTTGAACTTTGGTTCAAAAACCTGATGGTTGAGGGATTAAATATGGTGAAAAATTTAACAAAATTCCAAACTGATGCTTTTTTAATTACAGGCCAGGATGCAGAAGAGTGGAAAATGACAAATATTCTTTCCCTTTTTAGGAACTGCAATAGGGACAAGACAGGAAACTATACCCTGGCGACTCATACATTAGTGGTGGGGATATTTTGGAAATGATGGCACACACTCAGTGATTCAGGATCAGTTTCTGCCCCTCTGCCATCCGATTCCTAAACAGACACTGAAGCTTTGGACACTACCTCGCTTTTTAAAACACATATATTTTATATCAGTTTCTGCACTATTTTTACTATTTAATATACATATAAATTATTGACTGTAATTTACTTATTCATAGAACACATAGAAATCTACAGCACAATGTTGTGCTGACCATGTCACCTACTCTTGAAACTGCCTAGGATTTCCCTAGTGCAGAACCCTCTATTTTTCTAAGCTCCATGTACCTGTGTAAGAGGCTCTTAAAAAACGCTATTTTATCTGCTTCCACCACCATCGCCAGCAGTGCATTCCACACATCCACCACTCTGTGTGAAAAACTTACCCCTAACGACCCCTCAGTACCTATTTCCAGGCACCTTAAATCTATGCCCCATTGTGTTAGCCATTTCAGCCCTGGGAAAGGACCTCTGACTATCAACAAGATTAATGTCTCTCATCATCTTGTACACCTCTATCAGGTCGCTTCTCATCCTCCATTGTTCCATGGAGAAAAGACCAAGTTCACTCAACCTATTCTCACAAGGCATGCTCTCCAATCCAGGCAACATCCTTGTAAATCTTCTCTGCACTCCTCTTCACATCCTTCCTGTAGTGAGGTGACCAGAACTGAACACAGAACTCCAAGTGGGGTCTGACCAAGGGCTTTACCTCACAGCTCTTGAACTCAATCCCACAATCTCCTGTCGCACTCACTTCAATAATAAATAAATGCTTTGAGACGGTGGGCAAGGACTACATCTGCAGTGTGCTGACACGAACACGGGACCCCCAATTTGCCTACTGACACAACCGATCAACAGCTGATGCAATAGTCACAGCTCTGCACATTGCCCGTGGACAAGAGGGATGCTTACGTCAGAATGTTGTTCTTGGACTACACTTGAGCATTCAACACCATAATTCCCTCCAGCCTCAACAAGAAGCTTAGAGACATCAGCCTTCATCCTGCCTTCTGCAGCTGGATCCTGGACTTCCTGTCAGATTGCTGGCAGGTGGTAAGACTGGGCTCCCTCGCCGCTGTCCCTCTGACCCACAACACAGGTGCCCCTCAGGGCTGTGTACTGAGCTCCCTTCTTTACTCTCTCTACTCCCATGACTGTGTCGCCACCCACAGCTCCAATCTGCTGATTACATTTGCTGACGACACTGCACAGATTGGCCTAATTTCAAATAATTATGAGGCAACCTACAGAGAAGAAATCATCACCCTGACACAGTGGTGTCAAGAAAACAACCTCTCCGACAATATCGCAAAAAGCAAAGCAGCTGGTTGTGAACTACAGGACGAATGGAGACATTTATTGACATCAATGGATCTGGGGTTGAGAGGGTGAACACCTTTAAGCTCCTCGGCATAAACATCACCAAGGATCACACGTGGTCTGTGCTTACCGGCTGTGTGGGGAAACGGCACAACAGCGCATCTTTCACCTCAGACGGTTGAAGAAATTTGGTGTGGAACCCAAATCGTAAAAACTTTCTATAGGGGCACGATTGACAGCATCCTGACTGGCTTTTTAAAACTAAAGGGAATAGTTTTAAGGTCACAGTGAAAAGGGGATCTGAAGTGTAAATACTTCACACAGAGAATAATTGGTATCCCGAATGAGCCGCCGGAGGTGTGGGGGGCAGAAACCCATAAAGTCTGTGTTCATGAAAACTTCCCCGGAACCTGTCGTTCACTGTGTACATCCTGCCCTGGCTTAACCTCCCAAAATAGAGTCACTGGTTTATACAGAACTGAAACAGTCCTTTCCGTACAACTCATCCACGCCGACCAAGTTGTCGACCTGAACTCGTCCCATCTGCCTGCATTAGGCCCGTATCCCTCTCAACCTTTCCCATCCATGTGACTGTGCAAATATGTTTTAAATATTGTACCTGAGGCAGAGAGCCGGTGCAGTGAGGCGCTGACAGACACTCACTGTTCCGCGGGCAGGAAGAGGAGAGGCGGATCCCACAGCGGAGCCGAAACCCCAACAAGTAGAGACCGACTCCACTTCTCTGCAGAGCCGTCCCGTCCATCCCGGATTTACCGCCCAGCCCCGGACCGGGCCGTTTCCCAGGAAACGATGTCGGTGAAGGAGGGCCCTCTGTGACGTCAGCGCGCCAGTGTCGTATTCATATTGTGTCACGTGCCGGAGGGGCAGCGGGAGCTGTCAATCACTGGATCCGCTGGGGAACTTGCGAACATTGTAAATAGAATGGGGGCAGTGGGAGATTTCCGGCATCGGTGTCCCACCCCCACAGAAATCGAGTGTGTTATAGACAGTAATATTCATATTTTAATTTGACTCTTCACGGTCTTAGAAATAGTTAATGTTTGTATACTGTATATTTTTGTGTGGATAATCTTTTGTAATTTTCGGCAAAACACGTTGTAACTGGATCACTGAACACTCCGTGAAAAAAGAGCGTCACGAAAAAATATTGTCAAAGTCAAAAGTTAAACCCAGGCAAGTTGTTATTATAGTACTTATATGTCACCATATAGTTCAAAGTACAATTTATTCTGACAGTACATACGTGAAACCAGATACTGTACAACCTACTTGGAGGTAGGTACAGAGGAGATGTCAGGGGTAAGTTTTTTACGCAGAGAGTGGTGAGTGCGTGGAATGGGCTGCCGGCGGCCGTGGTGGAGGCGGAAACGACAGGGTTTTTAAAGAGACTCCTGGATGGATATGTGGAGCTTGGAAAAATAGAGGACTATGGATAAGCCAAGGTAGTTCTAAGGAAAGGACATGTTCGGCACAACTTTGTGGGCCGAAGGGCCGGCATTGTGCTGTAGGTTTTCTATGTTTCTACAACCCTGAGAGTCCTTTTCTGTGGGCATTCTTAACAAAATCTACAGAACAATAACTGTAAATTGTAAATATGAGGAACGATAAACTTTAAGCAAACTGTGCAAACGAAGGAAGATAAATAGCAATAAATAACGAGTATGACATAACAATATAACAGAGCTCTTAAATAAGTGTATTTATCCCCTTTTGTTCAAGACACTGATGGTTGAGGGGTAGTAACTGTTCTTGAACCTGGTGTTGCGAGTCCTGAGGCACCTGTACCTTCTACCTGATGGCAGCAGTGAGAAAAGAGCATTGCCTGGGTGGTGAGGATTTTTGACGACGGACGCTGCTTTCCTACAGCAATGTTTCATGTAGATGTGCTCAGTGGTTGTGAGGGTTTCACCCGTGATATAGCAGGCCGAATCCACTACCTTTTGTAGGATTTGCCACCTCCGGGATGGAATCCCATTGGTCATGATGCATATGCCTTGGGGTGGATTTGACCCCATGATGCACGAAAGAAAGGGAATTCTGAAGTATGAGTGTGTGCCCTGATTGTGTGTCTGAATGGTCACGTGAGGGTCACTGTCCTGGACATCTAAGAGAACTCCGGTGGCCTGTGTGTTCACACATGGAGCAGACAGAAAGAAGTGTGTTGAGCAGTGGGTGGAATGGAAGAAGGGAGTGCTTGCAGAAGTACAGATATAAGGAGAAAGGTGTGAGGAAACTTTCAGCTGCCCTGTGGTGTTCACCTGGAGCGAAATGCAAGAATAATTGGTTGCTTCTCACAGTAAGAGCAAAGAAGATGAAATAAAGTTAGAGAAAAAAAGCCTCAGAAAGAACAGGAAAATGTAATCGGGTCTACCTCAGTGTGTAACAAGACACAACTCGTACCAATGTCTGAGTAGGAAGTAGTAGGAACCTGCTGTACCCCTGCCTCCCACAGGTACGGTTACAACAAAGCCCACCCCAGTCGTGTCTCCTGAGTACTCGACGAGGCAGGTGTAAACCTCTCACTAGCACGATGGCAGAATGAGCAATATGGAGACTTTTATGCACTCTGAACTAAAATGGTGTGTTATATTGAAGTGTTTCCTTCACACTCCACAGTGACATATGATAGACAGTATTGCACAAAAAGCAGATGCGCACGTTAATGAATTTATAAAGTAGACAAGCAAAATATTTCAGAAGTTCACGGATTTACTCCATCGTAATGAATGTTATTGTAAATGATGAGTAAATTAGCCCAGGTTAAATAAAATGCAGACTGTTACTTGTCTGAGGTGAAAAGAGGTAAGTAAAATTCTGAGTGGTTTACAATAATTCCAGATGAAATCAAGTGATTCAAACTGTTTCTTTCTTTCTTTTTAAATCTTTTTTTATTGAATTAGTACACAAAAGGTAAAACATACATAAACTAATACATTGTTGCGATATAAATTTACAGGAGATATTAATGCATAAAAAACAATACAAACAGTGCATTTTAGTTATAAAATAATGAGGTAATATAGTAGTATACTAATTTTCCATATATATCAATAAAGAGAAGAAAACCCCCAAAAAAAGACCCCCCCCCAAAAAAAACACCGTGCAACTAACCTAAAAAGCAAAGCAAAGCAATAGGCTAACTAGGTATCAAGTAGACTTAAACAACTTAAACAATCACGTCCTCAAACCCGACCTCCATTAATAACCGTTAAAAACCAAGAAGGAAATGTAAATATTATCAAAGAGAGAAAAAAAGTTACATTAAATGAAAATGTTGAATAAAAGATCTCCAGATCTGTTCAAATTCTACTGAAGTATCATAAAGATTACTTCTGACTTTTTCCCAATCTAAAGATAGTATCGTTTGAGAAAACAAAAAAAAACGTAGTTGGGGCATTAATCTCCTTCCAATGTTGTAAAATACATCTTTTCGCCATTAAAGTAAGAAATACAATCATTCTACGGGCTGAAGGGGAAAGATTACTGGAAGATTCAAACTGTTAAGGGAATGGATAATATTTGTGTGAGGACTGGAGACTCCCTGGACTGTTCTACCACTGTCTCATTAATATTGACCATTGTATAAAAATATTGTGACAGTTGCCCATTATTTTATTAATTAATTTGATTAATTATTTATTAATTTGAACGTTATTTTAACTTGTATTCTGTTTTATATTTAATAAAATGACAGTAACCACATTGTTTTTGATCATTACTAGATTAACTTCTGTTTACAGTTTAACTATTACTTTCAACATTACCTGCCTTACATGCTTTTGACTTGTCACCCACTTGTGACTGGTATTATTTTTGTTTTGAAAAGCGTATAGCATTGTTTAGAAAAAGCTATTCTAACTGTATGGATTTTGCATTTCTTTGATTCACTTTAACAAACATGGGGATGTTGGCGGTGGACACAGTAGGGGTAAAAGATGGAGACAGCCTGGCCACCGAACTCAAAGATACCCTCAGCGCCAAGGCAACTTTGATAACAGTCAGTTTCAGCCTCTATCGCCATCACCACCACAGACTATGAAGCTTACTTTAATTTATCCTTTCCCAATCTGTACTGTAGAATCTGTACAATTGTAATTCTGCCCATTGTAAGATAGCACCAGATGTAAGCTGGTATGTCAATGTTTGGTATTGACAGCTTCTTCTCCTGATCCGACACTGGGAGAAATGTTAGTGGGTATGTGGTTTGTGTGCTTCATGTCACAGGCGAGGCAGCACAGCTCATGTTCCACTAAAACAACATGACCCTTAGTTATGAATGCATGTTGGTCGAGTTGTTGAGTGTGCTGTAGGGGGCCCAGACATTCGGAAGGTGGGTTAACAGTGCAGTCTCTACCCCTCAATTGTACTGAGTTTGTTTCTGTTTACCACTTTGATAAGAAGATTAGAGCTGTGAAGGGAGCACTGGACCGCACTGCCCAGAGAAATCACACTTGCCAATGGAACTGCTTTCAACGATGGCAATAAACTTCTCATCATGGACTGCATAAATCCTCAGCTCTGAAGCTGCTTCATGAGGATGAGGGTGAAGTCTGTTACTGCAACTACGGGGTAATAGGATCAGATTAGGTAACAGTACGTGCAATGTCCATGTCACCAGTAATCCTGTAACTTCTGTTAATGGCACTTACAATATTGGATGGCAGGCTCACTGCTGTTTGCCAGGAGTATCCTCTTTGTCTTTAAATTGAGCCTTTGGCCTCAACAGAAGCTGTCAAATACTTATTGATATTTGGAGTCTGTAGTAGAAAATACTAACACCTGCCAGCATTGAAGCATGAAGGAGACTGATGAGTGTAACTGGATTCTAGTGTTCCTGTTCTGGGGACCTACCAGACGAGATCATGAAAACATAGAAAACACAGAAAATAGGTGCAGGAGTAGGCCATTCGGCCCTTCAAGCCGGCACCGCCATTTATTATGATCATGGCTGATCATCCAACTCAGAACCCTGCACCAGCCTTCCCTCCATACCCTCTGATCCCCCTAGCCACAAGGACCATATCTAACTCCCTCTTAAATATAGCCAATGAACTGGCCTCAACTGTTTCCTGTGGCAGAGAATTCCACAGATTCACCACTGTCTGTGTGAAGATGTTTTTCCTAATCTCAGTCCTAAAAGGCTTCGCCTTTATCCTCAAACCGTGACCCCTCGTTCTGGACTTCCCCAACATCGGGAACAATCTTCCTGCATCTAGCCTGTCCAATCCCTCAAGGATTTTTTACGTTTCAATCAGATCCTCCCTCAATCTTCTAAATTCCAACGAGTACAAGCCTAGTTCATCTAGTCTTTTTCATATGAAAGTCCTGCCATCCCAGGAATCAATCTGGTCAACCTTCTTTGTACTCCCTCTATGGCAAGGATGTCTTTCCTCAGATTAGGGGACCAAAACTGCACACAATACTCCAGGTGTGGTCTCACCAAGGCCTTGTACAACTGCAGTAGTACCTCCCTGCTCCTGTACTCGAATCCTCTTGCTATAAATGCCAGCATACCATTCGCCTTTTGCACCACCTGCTGTACCTGCATGTCCACTTTCAATGACTGGTGTATAATGACACCCAGGTCTCGTTCCACCTCCCCTTTTCCTAATCGGCCGCCATTCAGATAATAATCTGATTTCCTATTTTTGCCATCAAAGTGGATAACTTCACATTTATCCACATTAAATTGCATCTGCCATGAATTTGCCCACTCACCCAATCTATCCAAGTCGCCCTGCATCCTCTTAGCATCCTCCTCACAGCTAACACTGCCGCCCAGCTTCGTGTCATCCGCAAACTTGGAGATGCTGCATTTAATTCCCTCATCCAAGTCATTAATATAAATTGTAAACAACTGGGGTCCCAGCACTGAGCCTTGCAGTACCCCACTAGTCACTGCCTGCCATTCTGAAAAGGTCCCGTTTATTCCCACTCTTTGCTTCCTGTCTGCTAACCAATTCTCTATCCACATCAATACCATACCCCCAACACCGTGTGCTTTAAGTTTGCACACTAATCTCCTGTGTGGGACCTTGTCAAAAGCCTTTTGAAAATCCAAATATACCACATCCACTGGTTCTCCCCTATCCAGTCTACTAGTTACATCCTCAAAAAATTCAATGACCCCAGTGTTGCAGTGATCGGCTAACAACACTGCTGTAGTGCTGCATGATACAAGTCTGGTCATCAAAGACATTTCTAACAAAGTGGCAGCAAGCTGCATCATGGCCTTTCAAATCTGAACAGCATTAAACTTCCTGTTGGCCGAGAGGGGAGGAACTTGTGTCATTATTGGACTGAAATAATGCAAAACATCGTCGATTTTATCCGTGCAGATCCTGTTAGAAGCTGTTAAAGTGAAGAAGTTTGGGCAGGAGTTACATACGACTCTATCATCACCTTTGGAACCCTTCTGATTAGCCTCATTCTCTGCCAGGAAGTTTGTGCAACTCCAGTGCACAGTGGGCAAGTGGTTTATATTCTTGCTGGTGTTGAAACTTGTTTAAGTTTATTACTGAGAGCACTCTGTGGAGAGAGGACCCGAAGGACAGCTGCCTCCTATCGTTCAGCAATCCTACTCTGCAGACAGACGATGACAGGATCACTGGGGAGACTCGAATTTTCTGTGCAATTCAGCTGCATCCACAATTCATGTGGTCCTTTACAGGACGCAAAGGGAAGTGGGGACTGTGGATGTTACAGCAAGTCAAGTTAATGTAGCGCCTTGGCAAGGATAGTTCACAGATAGTGTGCAGTCAACCCAGGGAAGAAAGGTCTTTGAAGAGCAGAGTTTCCCTTTGCATAGCAGGGGACTGGAGCCATTTTGCACACCAAAACAAGATGAGGATGCAATCGATGTGTTCCAGGGTGACACTTAATATTGGTCACACACAAGAGAAATCTGCAGATGCTGGAAATCCAAGTAACACACACAAAATGCTGAAGAAACTCAGCAGACCAAGCAAATCGATGGAAAAGAGTAAACAGTCGACGTTTCCGACCGGCACACTTCGTCTGGACTGATATTAGTTAGTTACCTTACTACTGTGGTGGGACCATGCGGGAATTCATAGTCGACAACAAAAGCCCCGGATTAATATGCCCGGAATGATGGACTCAGTGTAACAACGAACAAGTAACAAAGAACGGTGCTGAGATATAGATTCTCAGGGGATTCTTGAGGAAAGAGGTTGACAATAACACCACTTTCTTCTCGGAAGGATCACAGCAGCCCGAGCAATTCCATCCTTCCCAATGCCCAATGAACTGGATAGCGCAAACACAAATTCTTTGTCCGCTTTTATTTGTCTTTTGAATTCAATATTCCCGTTGAATAATGTAGTAAAATTCATCTCTCCCCGTCGGGGAATTGAACCCCGTCTCCTGCGTGACAGGCGGGGATACTAACCACTATACTAACGAGGAATTGCAGTTAATAGCTCATGTCATGCACATTTAAGAGTACAGGAGGGTGAACAGAATTACCTTGATGTTTCTCAGCTGTAATACTGGAGCCTTTCACTCGTGTCCCTCCCACAGCAGTGTCTCAGTTTGCTCCAGCGATTCAGTCACCTGTTGTGTTCAAGGATTAGCGAAAGGAACTGCTCTCATTCGAGCCCAAATCCGTGTTGTTGGAATCAACATTTTTAATCACAGTTATATGTTTATATTTCTGCTTTTTTAATGCGACAGGCGGGAAACGATATGTAGCGAATCGAATTCTGAACCAATCACTCCCACTTCATTGAAACACTGGGTGTTGTGTATCTCCGGTCTGTCGGAGGATGGCGACCTCAACCGGACATAACAGGAACTGCACCAGAGTGAGGAATCACAGTGACCACGTGCAGAAAACAGCTCAAACCACAGTCATACACTTCTAGCGTCCGAGTGGTTCAACCCTGACAATCCGCGTACGAATTCCCGAAGTTACTTAAATCGATGGGTGAGTGTAAAATTATTATTCACCTTGGGGTGGCCAGTGGATCAAGGACTGAAGTGCTGTCCCTTGCATTTTCACAGTGAACTGATCCGTGCAGCTTCCTGCTCGCACTCCAACTCAGATTGCCACAGCCAACTAGGACACATCAAAACATGTCGGATGATGTGTTCACACTGAGTGGTGTCAGTCTACTCACCATCCACTCTGTCTATTTATACACAATGGGATCTCTCTCAGCCCCCTCCCTCATTACTAGAGTAAATAAAACTCTTTATTGTGATACACAAATGTAATATAGATTCACAGAATCATGCGACCCTAAAACAAGCCTTTCGGCCCACAATGTCCGCGTTGACAATCAACTACCAATCACACCAGAAAAGAGCTCGCTTACTAGCTATTCTCTTCAGTGTCTTGATGATTCAGGTGGTCGCCCAGACAATTCTCTAATGTTGTGAGTGTACCTGCCTCACCAGTCACTCAGGCATGGGTTCCAGTTTCCAAAAACATCCGCATAACGTTCTCCATGTGATGCTCTCTAAGTTTACACACGTCAGGACAGTTTTCTACTATCCTGATAGGCCCGGGTTAATTTGATATGACCTCCGTCACCTCCAGAGCTCTCCATGGAAACAATCGTCAATCCATCGGCCGAATGGACGCCCATGGGCCCAGCACGCTGCCGCTGCGCCTCTCTGCTGTTGTCTGAACGTGGTGACGCGCTGCTCCGTCGTGGACGTTGCTCATTCTTCTCTTCATTTTCATTTGTCGATTCTTTGCTGACGTCACATCGTTTCATAGAGACACAGAAAACCTACAGCACAATACAGGCCCTTCGGCCCACAAAGCTGTGCCGAACATGTCGTTATCTTAATAATTACCTACGGTTACCCATTGCCCTCTATTTTTCTAAGCTCCAATAGAGGGTTTCCTTTATAAGTGTTTCCTTTATTAATTGTTCTTTGTTGATTTATTTCGCTCCTTTCTCTCTGCTTTTCATCTCGTATTTGCTATAACCCTGCCCCCTCCTGATATTATCTCTGTGCTGTCTGTCCTCCGACGCATTCGGAGACCTCGTTCCCGACATATCAGCAATGAATGTGTTTCACATTATTTACTGAACCTAGTTTCAGTGGCCCTGCTGTCACACATTCTGTTCATAAAACCATAAGAGCATAAGGCAAAGGAGCAGAAGTCAGCCATTCGGCCCATCGGGTCTGCTCCGCCATTTTATCATGAGCTGATCCATTCCTCCATTTAGTCCCACTCCCCTGCTTTCTCACCATAACCTTTGATGCCCTGGCTACTCAGATACCTATCAATCTCTGCCTTAAATACGCCCAATGACTTGGCCTCCACTGCTGCCCATGGCAACAAGCTCCATAGATTCACCACCCTCTGACATAAAAAAAAATCTTCGCATTTCTGTTCTGAATGGGCGCCCTTCAATCCTTATGTCATGCCCTCTAGTACTAGACTCCCCCATCATGGGAAACAACTTTGCCACATCCACTCTGTCCATACTTTTCAACATTCGAAATGTTTCTATGAGGTCTCCCCTCATTCTTCTAAACTCCAAGGAATACAGTCCAAGAGCGGATAAACGCTGCTCATATGTTAACCCTCTCATTCCCGGAATCATTCTTCCACCGTGTCTCTTCCGCGTTCTTTCTCTTTGTTTCCTGGCAGTTCTTCGGCATAAATATCAATGGACAGCGGCTGAGCTGCAGCTGAATTAACCCGAAGTAGACTCTTTCCTCCTGTGGCTTCTATCGCCGTCTGAGGAAGGTAGACTCAAACAAACCCGCTCTCCTGCCTGCCTCAGGAAAGATATCTTTAACGACCGAGGGGATGGGGCAGAGAATCATAAGGTTTGTCCGGTCAGGAGAGCCTAATGAATCTTGGCCGATACTCTCTGGAATAATCCTATTCCTTTGCATAATCACAGAGCCACAAGATCGGGAGTCGGGTCCAATTCTGAAGAAGTACGGCTCAATAGGAAAGCAGTCCAGTCCATGTTGGCGGCAGATGCTCGGATCTTTCCTGTAATGCCGTAGGCTCTAATATTGTTTAGCTACTTTATCTGCGGCCCTTGACAAATGCCTTTTAAAATCCAAGTAAACAACATCCACTGATGCTCCTTTGTCCATCTTGCCTGTTATTTCCCGAATTAATTCCAGCAGATTAATCAAGCAAGATTTCCCCTGAAAGAAACCATGTAGGCCGGCCTATTTGAACAGGTGTCTCCACGCACCCAGAAACCTCATGGACTCCAGCATTTTCCCAACCATAACAGCCCTGATAACCGGCCTGTAGTGTTCTGTATTTTGCTTCCCTTCTGTCGAGAAGAACAAAATCAGATTAACAATTTTCTATTTCTCTGAACCATTTCAGAAGCCCGTGATTCCTGAAAGATCACCATTAACTCTTCCACGATCTCGTAATCTCCTTTCAGAAACCCGCGGTGCAGTCCATCTGGTCAGGTGACCTTGCGGTCTGTCAGCTTCCAGACACCTTCTCCTTAATAATAGCAACTACACTCACTTACATCCCTTACCCCTCTCGAATTTCTGGCATACTGCTTGTATCCTCAACATAACAGACGGACGCATAATGCCTAATAATTTCGCCCGCCATTTATTTGTCCTCTATTACTACCTCCTATTTCCAGCTTCCGATGCCCGCTCTAACAGTTCTGTTAACTTTCTATATATAGAAACATTGAAACATAGAAAGCCTGCAGCACAATACAGGTCATTCGGCCCATAATGCTGTGCCGAACATGGACTTACTTTTGAAATTACCTCGGGTGACCCATAGTCCTCTATTTTCTAAGCACCATGTACCTCTCCAAGAGCCTATTAAAATACCCTAATGCATCAGGCTCCACCACCGTCGCCGGCAGCCAATTCCACGCACTTACCACACTCTGCGTAAAGAAAACTTACTCCTGACTTCTCATCTGTACCTACTTCCAAACACCTGAAAACGGTGTGAGCCATTTCAACCCTGGGAAAAAAACCTCTGACTATCCACACGATCAATGCCTCTTATCATCTTATACACCTCTATCAGGTTACCTCTCATCCCCCGTCGCTCCAAGGAGAAAAGGTCAAGTTCACTCAATCTGTAAGTTATAAGTGTGAAGTGGTTCATTTTGATAGGTTAAATATGATGGAAGAATATAGTATTAATGGTAAGACTCTTGGCAGTGTGGAGGATCAAAAGGATCTTGGGGTCTGACTCCATCGGACCCTGAAAGCATGTCTTGGGGATCATGTCTTATGAGAATAGGTTTAATGAACTCGGCCTTTTTACCTTGGAGCGACGGAGGATGAGAGGTGACCTGATAGAGGTGGATAAGGTGATGAGAGACATTGATAATGTGGATAGTCAGAGGTATTTTCCTAGGGCTGAAATGGTTGCCACAAGAGGACACAGGTTTAAGGTGCTGGGGTGTAGGTACAGAGGAGATGAAGCGGTAAGGTTTTTACTCAGAGATTGGTGAGTGCGTGCAATGGGCTGCCGCCAAAGGTGGTGGAGGCGGATACGACAGGGTCTTTTAAGAGACTTTTGGATAGGTACATGAAGCTTAGAAAAATAGTGGGCTATAGGTAAACCTAGTCATTTCTAAGGTAGGGACATGTTCGGCACAGGTTTGTGGATCGAACGGCCTGTATTGTGCTGTAGGTTTTCTATGTCTCTATGCTTTTATTCTCATAAAGCACGCTCGGCAATCCAGGCAACATCCCTGTAAATCTCCTCTGCACCCTTTCTATACTTTCCACATCCTTCCTGTAGTGAGGTGACCAGAACTGATCACAGTACTCCAAGTGGGGTCTGATCAGGGTCCTATATAGCTGTAACATTACCTGTCGGCTCCTGAACTCAATCCCACGGTTGATGAAGTTAAATACAATCGTATGTCTTCTTAACCACACAGTCAACCTGCAAATGATTATATCACGCTGTGTTTTGTGCAGTTTTCTACACCACCCGTGAAATGCAGACTGATAAACACAGAACAATAAATACGACGTTGAGGAAACATAAACAACAGAAGTGCGAACAATTCTGTACACCTGAACCCAGGCGCTGATGGGATACGGTCATAAGACCGTAAGAGAAGGCAGCAGAGTCAGTCTGCCCCATTCCATCTTGGCTGAATTATTATCCTCATCGACACCATTCTCACGCCTTCTCTCCACAGTCTTTGACTTCCTTACTGAGCAAGTAACTACCACCCTCCGCGTTAAGCATACCAAGTGACTCGGGCTCCATCGCCGTCGACAGCAAAGAATTCCACAGACTCACCGCCCTCCGGCTCAAGACAATTTCCTTTGACCTTTGTCAGATTTGAGATGCTCATAAAATCTGTTATATCAGCAATATCACAGACAAAATGCTGCAAGAACTCAGCGGACTGTCTGGGTATTGCCTTGTATTTGCAGCATCTGCACATTTTCTCGTGTTTGTACATCAAGAACGTCGTTATTTGACGCTTTCTATCCCGACCTTGTTTTCTCTGTTGTATTTTTCTTCGTATCTGTGTTTCCAGACTGTTTGTGTGTGCGACCAGGAGGGAGTTGCAGGACTGAAGGACAGCACTGAGGGGCACGAGATATGGGTCGTTCAGGGGCGCTGGTCTCCATTTGTAGCGCAATAATGATCAAACAATAAACAATGAAATCTGTAAAAAGTAGCTCTTCCGTGACAAATGTAGAGTTTAAAATTAAATCTACCGGCCTCATTGCCACCAAAGACTCTGCTGAAGTAATGCCCAAGAATTGTGATGTGTTGGTCTTCAATCGTCCAATGTTTACATCAGAGGCAATGGTGTTTAATTAAAGTGTTTGTTCACGTGCTCGTCACTAAGACAATTAGTGAAGTGTTTGACCGTATCGCTGGAGATTGAGACTCTGTTTGAATCGAGGTCGTTTTTAATGCATCAGCTCAGCGTGTCTAACGGAGCTGTGAATTCAGGAACAAGAGAAATCACAGATTCTCACTGAAATGGTGTATCCAGTCATCTGGCGAATAGAAGACGTTTACTATCCTTTTATTACAGCCTTTGGGATTCCGGGTAAGCCGCGGTGTCAGCTGCCGTTGGTGGAAGTTCAAGTTTAATTCCAATGTTGTGATTGTGATATGTGAAAAGCCGCCTCACAACATCGATTGTTAGTCTTAAAAACGCAACAACAGGAATTCTGCAGATGCTGGAAATTCAAGCAACACAGATCAAAGTTGCTGGTGAACGCAGCAGGCCAGGCATCATCTCTAGGAAGAGGTACAGTCGACGTTTCAGGCCGAGACCCTTCGTCAGGACTAACTGAAGGAAGAGTGAGTAAAACATTTGAAAGTGGGAGGGGGAGGGGGAGATTCTCACTCCATCCTCCCGCCACCCCACTAGGAATAGGGTTCCCCTGGTCCTCACCTACCACCCCACCAGCCTCCGGGTCCAACATATTATTCTCCGTAACTTCCGCCACCTCCAACGGTATTCCACCACTAAGCACATCTTTCCCTCCCCACCTCTTTCTGCTTTCCGCAGGGATCGCTCCCTACGCGACTCCCTTGTCCATTCGTCCCCACCATCCCTCCCCACTGATCTCCCTCCTTGTAAGCGGAACAAGTGCTACACATGCCCTTACACTTCCTCCCTTAACACCATTCAGGGCCCCAAACAGTCCTTCCGGGTGAGGAGACACTTCACCTGTGAGTCGGCTGGGGTAATATACTGCGTCCGATGCTCCCGATGTGGCCTTCTATATATTGGCGAGACCCAACACAGACTGGGAGTCCGCTTTGCTGAACACCTACGGTCTGTCCGCCAGAGAAAGCAGGATCTCCCAGTGGCCACACATTTTAATTCCACGTCCCATTCCCATTCTGATATGTCTATCCACGGCCTCCGCTACTGTAAAGATGAAGCCGCACTCAGGTTGGAGGAACAACACCTTATATTCCGTCTGGGTAGCCTCCAACCTGATGGCATGAACATCGACTTCTCTAACTTTCGCTAATGCCCCACCTCCCCCTTGTACCCCATCCGTCATTTATTTTTACACACACATTCTTTCTCTCACTCTTGCTTTTCTCCCTCTATCCCTCTGACTATACCCCTTGCCCATCCTCTGGTTCCCCTCCCCCCCCCCGTCTTTCTCCCTGGACATTCTGTCCCATGATCCTCTCGTATCCCTTTTGCCTATCACCTGTCCAGCTCTTGGCTCCATCCCTCCCCCTCCTGTCTTCTCCTATCATTTTGGATCTCCCCCTCCCCCTCCCACTTTCAAATCTCTTACCACTCTTCGTCAGTTAGTCCTGACGAAGGGTCTGGGACTGAAACGTCGACTGTACCTCTTCCTAGAGATGCTGCCTGGCCTGCTGCGTTCACCAGCAACTTTGATGTGTGTTGATCGATTGTTAGTCACCATCTTCCAACCCCGGAATAGACCATTCATAGTCTCCTTTTCCAGTTTGTCTCTGTGGCGCAATCGGTCAGCGCGTTCGGCTGTTAACCGAAAGGTTGGTGGTCCGAGCCCACCCAGGGACGGAGGTAACCCGGCAGTTTTTGCGGCGCGTTTTATTGCCAGCTGGGTAACGCTGTGCTGTCCGGAGACCCTGCGACTGCCGCATTAACTTCAGTGGGAATTAAAATATTTTCTGAAAGCTTCTCTTTCACACTATTCCTAGAGATCAAATCATTACACAGCGTATTGAGAGAGAACAATGTTAAGCAATAACAGAATGCAGAATGAAATGTAACTGCGACAGAGACAGCACAGTGCGGGTAAACAATCAGGTGCCGCATCATAACGGGTAGATTGTGAGGTCAAGACTCCATCTTATCGACTCGGGCACCATCCAATGGACATAACGGCGGAGTTGAAGCTATCCACGAGCCTGCAGTACGTGCTGTCCTGCACCTTCAGCCGGATAGAAGAAGGGGAAAGAGAGAGTACAGTACCCGGGGCGCATGGTATATTTTTGTCAGGAGTGTGTAAGTTACATACTCCTTCACCATTCTCTTTGACCATAAGTGTATATTTCCTCGAGCGACATCCTTGGAACTAACGGACTTGCCGGGTCTAATGTCGTGGTTTTGATTTAATTTTGGATCATTCAGTTGGAGTTTAATTGTTTTCATCCCATATAGGTCCTCGATCTTTTTATTTTCATTATGGATGTCCAATCCCTATACACGTCCAGCAAACCACCCACCCCCGCACCAGGAAGGTCTCAAATCTCTCCGCTTCCATCGGGAGACCAGACCCAACCAGCTCTCCTCCACCACCATTCATCTCCGTCTGGCGGAACTTGTCCTCCCACTTCCTTTCAACACAAGGTGAGCCATGGACACCTGCATGGGTCCCAGCTGTGCCTGCCTGTGTGTCGGCTACGTGGAACAGTCTATGTTCCCAGCCTACACTGGTGTCGCTCCCTAACTTTCCCTACACTATGTAAATGACGGCATTGCTACCTCTTTCTGCACCCATGTGGAACTCATCCACTTCATCAGCTTTGCCTGCAACTTCCACCCTGCCCAAAAGTTTACCTGTCCCATATCCGACAGTTCCCTCCGTTTTCTCCATCTCTCTGTCTCTATCTCTGAAGACAGCTTGTCTACTGATGTCTATTATAACCACACAGACTCTCTCAGCTACCTGGACTATACCGCTTCGCACCCCATTACATGTAAAAATGCCCGCCCCTTCTCTCAATTCCTCCGTCTCCGCTGCATCTGCCTTCAGGATAAGTCCTTTCATTCAACAGCAAAGGAGAAATTCGTCTTTTTTCAAAGAAAGGGGCTTCCGTTCCTCCACCATGACAGCAGCTCTCAACAGAATCTCTTCCATTTTGCTCACGTCTGCCCCCACCGCATCCTCGCTCCCTCCCCCAGGGAGAGGGTTTGTCTTGTCCTCACCTACCTCACCCACCCCAGCCTCCGCCTCCAGCACACAATTCTCTGTAATTCCCGCCATCTCCGGCGGAATCCCACCACCAAACACATCTTTCTCTCCCCTCTCTACGTTCTGCTCTCTGCAGGGATCCCATGTGAATCCCATGTGTGTCCGTCCCTCCCACTGATCTCTCTCCTGGCACTTATCCTTGCAAGTGAAACAAGTGTTACACCTGTCCCTACACATCCTCCCTCAGTACCATTCAGGGCCCCAAGCAATCCTTCCAGGTAAGGCGACACTTCACCTGTGAGTCTTTTAGGGTCATCTACTGTATCCAGTGCTCCTGGTGTAGCCTCATGTATATCGGTGAGACCCGATACGGATTAGGAGACTACATCGCCGAGCACCTACACTCCCTCCACCAGAACAAGAGCGATCTCCCAGTGGCCACCCATTTTAATTCCACTTCCCATTCCAATTCCGACATGGCAGCCCATGGCCTCCAGTATTGTCGCGATGAAGCCACACTCAGGGTGGAAGACCAAAACATTATATTCCATCTGGGTAGCTTCCAACCTGATGGCATGAACATCGATTTCTCAAACTTCCGGTAATGCACCCTCCTTCACGAAGCCCCATTCTCTTTTCTCTCTCTGACCTTATCTGTTACCTGCCCATCACCTCCCTCTGGTGTTCCTCCCCCTTTTCTTTCTTCCATGGCCTCCTCTCCTTCCCTATTCTCCAGCCCAGTGTCTCTTTCCCCAACCAAAGTTTCAGGTCTTTAATTTACCAGCCACCTCCCCACCCCCACCGGTTTCAAATATCACCTCGTGTTTCTTCCTCCCCTCACCATCTAACTCTGACTCCTCATCGGTTTTTGCTCCAGTCCGGATGAAGGGACTCGGCCCGAAACGTCGACTGTATTTTTCCCACAGATGCTGCCTGGCCTGCTGAGTTCCTCCAACATTTTCTGTGTTGCTTGGATTTCCATCATCTGTAGATTTTCTCTTTGTGCCTCTATCGATGTCGCTCTACACTAACATATTCATATGCCTATCTAAACACATTGTATATCTTCCGTCTCTGAACCTGACAGCCCGTTCCAAGCACCCACCCCACTCTGTCTGAAACCGTGACCCGCATATCTTTAAACTCTCTCCTACCTTAAATTCATTCCCGCTGGAATTTCAAACCCCTACCCTGGGAAACCAATTCTGACTATCTGCCCAGTCTATGTCTCTCATCGAGTCAGGAAGCGAGCAAACAGCATCACTGTAGACCCACCACACCCTGGACATCACCTGTTCCAACTCCTTCCTTCTGGTAGGCGCTTTAGATCACTGTATGCCAGGACCCGTAGGTACAGGAACAGTTTCTTTCCGTCTGCCATCAGTCTTATGAACACTTGAATTTTAGTCTATTATAAACGAAGTCCACCTGTACATACTCTGGTACACAGTACCTCATTGTATATAGTTCAAGGTTATTTACACTATTGTTTTGTTTGCTTTTTGATTCTGTACAGCGAGAGCTCAGGGAAACCGGCATCAAATTCCCTGTATGTGTCACATACTTGGCGATAATAAAGGATTCTGATTCTGATAATTCGGTCAAGTTTCCTCTCAGGCTCTGATATTCCAATGAAGGCAAACAAGCTCAAACACTTTAATCAGGCAACACTTTACAAATCCTGCCGATCCTTCCTGTGAAGTGTCCATTCTTGTAGAATCTGGAATAGAGTCAGAACAGGATTTAACGAGAAACTCTCGAGGGATGTTAATTCCAACTCTGATTCATGACCAGTGAATGATAATTAATGAATCAATTTACACTCACAGCGTGAATTAGCGTGATGGCCCTTAGAGTTCTGCGTGGATCGTGTCTATGTCAAAGGTTTATATGTTATGTAGTCTAAAACTGTACAATCTGCGATGGCCGGGAATCGAACCCGGGTCAACTGCTTGGAAGGCAGCTATGCTCACCACTATACCACCATCGCTCAATGACGTGGCAAAGCATCCGAGTAGTGAGGCGTCTCCCATAGTTCCATGTGATTCGACCAGTCCCCAAGCTGCTTTCTGTCGGATCATTCCTCACTCTGCTGCAAGTTTTATTCCGGTAAATTAATGTCGCCATCCCCAACAGACCGGAGTTATACAACCCACATAATAAATTACTGCTGAACGCAGCAGGTCAGGCAGCATGTAAAGGAAGAGGTACAGTCGACCTTTCGGGCTGAGCCCGTTTGTCAGGACTAACTGAAAGAAGAGATAGTAAGAGGTTTGAAAGTGGCAGGGGGAGGGGGAGACCCAAAATTATAGGAGAAGACAGGAGGGGGAGGGATGAAGCCAAGAGCTGGACAGTTGACTGGCAAAAGGGATATGAGAGGATCATGGGGCCGCCCATCCGTTATTTATTTATTTATTTATTTGTTTATTTATTTATTATTATTATTATTATTATTATTATTATATCTTTCTCTCTTTTTCTCCTTCTGTCCCTCTCACTATACTCCTTGCCTATCCTCTGGGAATCCCCCTCCCTCATTCTTTCTCCCAAGGCTTCCCGTCCCATGATCCTCTGACGGTGGTGTGGAGAATGCTGAAGAAAATGAATGGTATCAGAGGTTATAACTAGATTCCAGTATTAGTGGAGAACGGACATTTGATGCAAAGGACAACGAAAAGGCAAAGTGTTTGAGAAACACGTTTGCAAACACACATAGTCTAGACAATATAGGGGATGAGTGTTTTAAGAGAAGAGAGAGCCTCTTGGTGGACAGTGGGGAGATTTGTGAGAAACAAGAGGCATTTGAGATTGCCATGGATGATGACTTTACATTGGCTGAATGGAAATTTGCCACCAGTAAGGCATGTACTATAGACCAGGACAGGATATGGGAAACTATCATATACTGTACTCCAGTATCTGCCTGAGGCAGTCTAAAAGAAGTTGTTTGAGTTTTATAAGAAGATCTGGAAGCAAAGAATGTTCCCAGGAGACTGGAAAAGGTCTGTGGTGAAGCCTGTTGTAAAACCTGGGTGGGATCCGATGCTGTCCAGTTTCTACAGGCCTGTTGTCTCACTTCCTCGTTGTGTAAAATAATGGTGAAAATGATAGTAATTAGGCTGATGATTGTTTTGGATAAGAGAGAATTACTTCGTCACTACCGATGTGGGTTTCGCAAAGGGAGATCTATGACGCCCTTGTACTACTGGGAATGATATCTGGGAATCCTTTTACACTGAAAGAATCGGTAGTTGCAGTGTTTTTGGACATTGAAATCGTTTTATGACATGCAATGGAGGGAGAGGATTTTTATTACACTCATTAAGCTTGGTGTTGGCGTTGGTTTTGCAAATGGGTATCATTTTTTAGGGGAATCATTTTCAGTGAGGGTGGGTCATCAGAGTTTGCAGAAGATAATGTTCCTCCCTCCCCAGTATAATGTTATCAGTTTAATATTGTTTAATCTGATAGTTAATTCTACTTTTTAATGGTCTTGGGCCTGAGTTCAGTTTGGCTTTCTATGCTGATGATGGGGCTCTGTGGAAAATGGGTTGTAATAGTTCCTATGTGGGAAGGTCTTGGACAAACAGCATTATCAACAATGGAAGAATGGTGTTTGGACTATTCTAAATCAGTATATGTGTTTTATTTTTACTCATAAGCATAGGATCTTGGCTTAAGATGCCAAAGATGTACTCTTTTACATTAATGCTGCCCGGCCTGCTGAGTTCCTCCAGAATTGTGCGTGTGTTGCTGAGCGAATGGTATCGATTCTGGAGTGAGGGCAATGGAGGTTGTTGCTGGAGAGGATGAGGCAGACTCAATTAGCAACTTAATCAGAATCAGATTTAATATTACCAGCATACGTCGTGACATTTGTTAACTTTACAGCAGCAGTACAATGACATCCATGATAAATAAATATAGAGAAAAAACTGAGTTACATTAAGTATTCAATATTTAAGTTAAAATATCTAGTTAAACAAGAATTAAAACATAAATTAAAAGCAAAAGTAGTTAGGTAGTGCTCTTGGGTTCAATGCCCATTGAGAATTCAGAATTTGGGTGTCAGAGGGGAAGAAACTGTTCCTGAATCACCGAGTGTGTGCCTTCAGCATTCTCTCCCTCCTTCCTGATGGTAACAGTGTGAAAAGGGCACGTTCTGGGTGGTGGCGATCCTCAATGATGATCGGTGCCTTCCTGAGGCACCGCTCCTTGAAGATGTTGTGTACTACCGAGCCTGGACCCATGGTAGAGTTGACCAGTTTTACAAGTTTTTGCTATTTATTTTGATCTCGTTCAGAAGCCCGCACCCCGCCCCCCATACCAGATGGAGATGCAGCCAGTCAGAATGATCTCCACTCTACGTTTCTGGAAGTTTATTTAGTGTATTTGACAAACCAAATCTCCTCCAACTCCTAATGAAATATAGCCGCTGTTTTGCCTTCTTCATAACTGCATCATATGTTGCATCCGGGTTAGATCCTCAGAGATGCTGACACCCAGGAACTTGCAATTGTCCACTCTCTCCACTTCTGATTCCTTGATGAGGATTGGTTTGTGTTCCTTCATCTCACCTTTCCTGAAGTCCACAAGCAGCGTTTTGATCTTGCTGACGTTGAGTGCAAGATTGTTGCTGCAGCAACACTCCACTAACTGGTAGTTCACCCTAATTTATGATTTATTGTCACCATCTGAAATTCTGCAAACAGTGGTTGTATCATCAGCAAATCTATAAATGCTGTTTGAGCGATGCCTAGTCACACAGTTCTGGGTGTAGAGACAGTGGAGCAGTGAGATAAGGACACAGCTCTGTGGAGTGTCAGTGTTAATTGTCAGTGAGGTGGAAATGTTATTCCAATCCGCACAGATTGTGGTATTCCGGTTAGGAAGTCATGGATCCATTTGCAGAGGCCTAGGTCCTGTAGCTTGAATGTGGAGTGAGAATTAATTCCTGTGCTGGGATTGGGCCACGGCGAGTGTGGCGGAGTGGGAAGAAGTTGCTGCTGACTATAATTGCTGCTTCCTCTCCCCTGACCATGGGAAGACGGTTTCCCATTAGCCCACTTCCCAATGTCTGTTGTTGCTGGACAGTGAGTGCTCCGAGTGGTGAATCCCATGGGAAATGAATGTTGTGTCCATCCCTCTGTTCCACTCCCGGATCCATACCGGGAAGTGGTGGGGTTTGTCCGTCTCTTCCTTGGTTTGGAGCCTCCTCCATCTGCTGCTCAGAAGAAGCTGAGAGCTGCAGCTTGTGAGTGGCCTCACACACTGGCACTGGCTGCACCAGTCGCTTCACACCGTGTCTGCCTTTTACCTCTTTCACTTTCCTTCTCCTACCTGCAGGAAAGACTTCAATGTACGCCAATGTTCCCTCTTGGCAAGGCTCAATGAATAGAACAGTGGCTCCATCTCTCACACACAAGGTGTGTTACTGAGCACAGAGATACTGACAGCTCATTTGTTCCACAGTCTCAGACAGCAGAGACATTCAGTCCCACACTGAGCCCAGGACCCCAGACACACATTTCCAGTACAACAGTTACAGTGAAACACAGCTGGTCAATATTTCCCTGGTCCCTGGGAAAATATTGAACATTTTCAACAACTTCCTTGAATGCATTCCATGCGATTTTCTCTGGTCCCAATAGAAGTTCTTTGAATTGCCTGTTATTGCTGGCCTGCTTGATTTGTGGACCAGCACAAATGCCTCCCTTAATCTTGGCATCAAATAATCTGACTTGGATTATGAATTGAAATATAAAAATATAGGCAATTTCAAAGAGATGGTGTGTGATAGGGACATTGCATAGTGATTTTCAATATCAGCAGTCCAAATCCATAAGATATACGTACCTAAAAGTAATCAGGAAGCAAAATATTTGTTGTCCAGTGTAGTTGGCCATGTGGGTGAGAGTGCGGGGGAAAGCTGAGGACTACAGGAAGGTATCAGTGGACTGGACAGATAGGCAGGTGGAATTTAATCCGTGAGGTGAGGTAATGCAGATGGGGAGCCCAAAAAGGCCAGGAGACAGACGGTACATTGTGGAATATGGAGAAGAACAGAGGGTCAGAGGGAGAGCATGTGGAATGATTCCTCAGGTTAGAAGGACGGAGCATTCGATGGGTTTAAAAGGTGGATGAGAGGCTTGCTTTTGTTGGCTGAAGATACAGAATGGCAGGGGAGGGAGCTCTGCTGGAATTGTATAGACACAAGTGGGGTCACGGCTGGATCTCTGTGTACAGTCCTGGTCAGCACACCACAGGCTCACACCCACATCCAAATGAGGAGCAGGGGTCCCCACTCAGCAACTCCCACCTGCTCTGTCATTTAATAAGGTCACGACTGTCCTGTTTCAACATTAAACTCCATGTTCCTGTCTGCCCACAGGAACATTTCACCCCCTCCTTATAAACTATCCCCCTCTCTTTCCCTTAAAAGCATACAAGGATATTATCCAAAAAACCTGTCAGTTAATCAATTCCAATGTCTGAGGGTGCATTAAGATTCAGAAAAGAATCTTCTGATCTTTTGCTCAAATCATGAAATACTGGTCCCTGGTTCTAGTTGCCAATGGGTGGAGCACTGGCTTATCGGCATAAAACAGAGAGTGGGAACAAAGGGATCGTTTTCTGGCTGGCTGCCAGTTACCAGTGGAGTTCACAGAGGTCGATGTTGGGACCGCTGCTTTTTATGAGGTATGTCAATTATTTGGACTGTGGGATTAATGTATTTGTGGCAACATTTGCTGATGCTACAGAGATAGGTGGAGAAGCATGTAGTGTTGAGGAAACAGAGAGCCTACAGAGAGACTTAGATAGTTTAGGGGAATGGACAAAGAAGCGGCAAATGAAATACAATTTGCAAAGTGTATAGTCATGCGCTTTGGTAAAATAAATAAATGAGAAGACTATTATTTAGATGGGGAGATGATTCAAAATGCAGAGATGCAAAGAGACTTGCGATGCGTTGTGCAGGATACCCAAAAGGTTAACCTCCAGGTTCAGTCAGTGGTGAAGAAGGCAAATGCAATTTTTTCACTCATTTCTAGATGTATAGAATATTAGAGCAGGGGTGTGATGTTGATGCTGTATAAGGCACTCGTTAGTCCACACTTGGAGTCTTGTGCGCAGTTCTGGGCTCCTTATTTTAGAAAGAATATACTGACATTGGAGAGGGTTCAGAAAATATTCACGAGAATGATTCCAGGAATGAAAGGTTTACCATATGAGGAACATCTGGCAGCTCTTGGGCTGTATCCCTTGGAGTTCAGGAGAATGAATGGGGATCTCATAGAAACATTCTTAATGTTAAAAGGCCTGAACAGATTAGATATGGAAAACTTATTTCCCATGGTAGGTGAGGTCCAGGACAAGACGCATGACTTCAGGATTGTCCATTAAGACCGGACATGCGGAGAAATTACTTTAGTCAGAGGGTGGTAAAGCTGCGGAATCTGGTGCCACGAGCAGCTGTGGAGGCTAAGTCTTTGGGTGCATTTAAAGCAGAGATAGATAGGTTCTTGATTAACTAGGGCATAAAAGGGTATGAGGAGAAGGCAGGGGAGTGGAGATGACTGGAAGAATTGGATCAGCCCATGATCGAATGGCAGAGCAGACTCAATGGCCTACTTCTACCCCTGTATCTTCTGGTCGTATAAGCACATGGAGACAGTACGAACAGAAAACACAAGCCCAGACTTTCCTCATCAGACAACCAGCTCACTACCAGTATTGGTCCAGTGAACATTCCCTGAACTGATTCCAACACATTGAGATTCTTCCCTGAATAATATATAAATGGGCTCCCCCACCCTATATATGGTGTATAAGATGATGAGAGACATTGATCATGTGAATAGTCAGAGGCTGTTTGCCAGGGCTGAAATGGCTAGCACGAGAGGGCACAGTTTTAAGGTGCCTGGAAGTAGGTACAGAGGAGATGTCAGGGGTAAGTTTTTTTATGCAGAGAGTGGTGAGTGCATGGAATGGGCTGCCCGTGACGGTGTTGGGGGTAGTTTACAATAATGTCTTTTAAGAGACTTTTGGATAGGTTCAGGGAGCTCAGAAAACTAGAGGGCTTGGGTAACGCTAAGTAATTTCTAAAGTACATGTGTGGCACAGCATTGTGCACTGAAGGTCCTGTATTATGCTGTAGGTTGTCTATGTTTCAATGTTTCTATAAGGGAAGCATAAGCTCCCGACATTTGTATTCTGTTCCCCATCAATAAAATGTCATGTTCTCTCTACTACTTATAGCTGCAAACAGGATTAGGAACAGCCCATTCGGCCCACGATACCTCTGCTGACACTGGTGTCAGGTGAGACTGCACTCTGGGGCGCCATGACCATGTAGGGATTTGCATGATGCTGTTACAGCTCGGGGTATCAGAGTCAGAATTCAGCCCCTGCACCTTCTTTAAAGAGTCTCTGTATGTTCTTCCTGTGGATTGCGTCAGTTTTATTCAGATCCTCCTCTTTTTTCCCCACTGTCCAACAATGTAGCGGGAAGGCTAACTCGTGGTTGTAAACTATCTTGTGAATAGATTAGGGTTAAATTGGGTTACCAGGGTTTGCTGGGCAGTGTAGCTCAAAGGGTTTATTTTGCTCTGTGTTTATAAATAAAATTAAAAAAAAACAATCCAAGTGTTATCCAACTTTCCCTATACTAATCCAGACAGCACATTGGGAAATCTCTTCTGCGCCCTTTCCACAGTCCCCACGTCCTTTCTGTGATGTAGCAAACAGAACTGCACCCACGGCTCGAAACGTGACCTAACCAAGGGTTTGTACAGCTGTAACACGTCATCCTATGGTTTGTACACAACACCATGACTGATGAAGACAAGGTTACCGCACATCTCCATTTCCTTTCAATACCTCTTGCAGGATGATATGGACAGACACATCAAGATATATCACTGCTCCCAAGGGTGCTGTCATTTACTGTGTACATTCCTCCAACATTGGAATGTAAACTCGTCACACTTGTCCAGATTAAACTCTGTCCCCCGTTTCTCCATCCATGATTCCAACTGAACTACATCCAGTTCTGTCCATTTGACAACCTTCCTCACCACCCACAATTGCACCAATATTCATGTCATAAGCGATCTGATCACCCATGTGTGTTTTAATCTGATCAAACAGAGGTCTCATTACTGATCACTGTGCACACACAGGTTACAAATCTACAGTCAAAATCATTCTCAATTCCATCAGCCCAAATGTCACTACAGAGTACACACCACTCAAACCATCCCACACCGAGACTCGAGGAAAGTTATATATTTATCACAGAAGAGTGTTTGAATCAATGGTCTAGTCTTGTTGCTCCAGATGCTCTGCTGCAAAGTACCTGAATATTAGTTCAATGTAACCAGTGGCATCGTCCCTGTGGTATTGATTAAAATGAAAAATAGACTTAATCAAAAAATTCAACTGCAAGAATAAATCTGAAAGAAATGTTGTAATGTTACACTAGATGAGAGATTAAAAGATGCAGTGTTAACCACAAATCTCACACTGTACCAGAGACTGACAGGTACAGAATGAACCTCGCACTCTCACTCTGTACCAGAGACTGACAGGTACAGAATCAACCCCACACTCTCACACTGTACCAGAGACTGACCGCTGGAGAATCAAGCAGACATTTACACAAGGCACCTGAAACTGACCAGCAGAGATTGACTCCTACACCCTCACTCTGTAGCAGAGACTGGCAGATACAGGAGAAACATCTGCCTAATTGTCTGTCTCTCCCTCTCTCTCCCTCTCCCTCTCTCTGCCTCTCTCTCTCTCCCCCTCTCTGTCTCTCTCTCTCTCCCTCCCTCTCTCTCTGTCTCTCTCTCCCTCTGTCTCTCTCTTCCTCTCCCTCTCCCTCTCTCTGACTCTCTCACTGTCTCTCTCTCTCTGTATCTCTCTCTCCCTCTCTCTCTCTCCCTCTCTCTCTTTCTCTCTATCTCTCTGTCTCTCTCCCTCTCTCTCTCTCTCCCTCCCTCTGTCTCTCACTCTTTCTCACTATCTCTCTCTCTGTCTCTCTCCCTCTCTCTCTCTCTCCCTCTCCCTCTCGCTCTGTCTCTCTCTCTGTGTTTCTCTCTCTGTCTCTCTCTCCCTCTCTCTCTCTCTGTCTCTTTCTCTCTGTCTCTCTCTCCCTCCCTCTCTCTTTCTGTCTCTCTCTCTCCCTCTTTGTCTCCCTCTCTGTCTCTCTCTCTGTCTCTCTCCCTCTCTCTGTCTCCCTCTCTCACTCTCTCCCTCTCTCTGTCTCTCTCTCCCTCTCTCTGACTCTCTCTCTCTGTCTCTCTCTCTCCCTCTCTGTCTCTCTCTCTCAATCTCAGTCTCTCTCTCTGTCTCTCTCTCTCTCCCTTTCTCTCTCTCTGTCTCTGTCTCTGTCTCTCTCTCTCTCTCTCAGCTAACATGTTATCTCACGATTGCCTTTTTTCTCCTTCACTTTCAGTCATCCTGCATCTATTCATCTCTCTGTTTCGAGTACTTTTTTTTTATTTAAACAGTTTGCCAATTCCTTTGCAGATTGAAATGTTTCTTCTCAATTTCTTTTGACATTTGACAGATTTGAGATGCCCATTAAAGACTGTGACTTCAGCAATATCACACACAAAATGCTGGAGGAACTCAGCAGAATTTCTTGTGTTGACTTGGATTTCCAACATCTGCATATTTTCTCCTGATTGTACATTAGCAATGTGCTCATTTGACCACTTGCATCCTAATCGCCGTCTCACTATTATACCTTTGTTCGAATCTGTGGTTGTGGGTTTTGAATTGAATTGACTTTATAACTTACATCCTTCATATACACAAGGAGTAAAAATCTCTAGTTAAGTCTTTGTTTAAATGTGCAATTTGCAATTTATAGTAAGCATAGAGCATAGAAGTGTAGAATAGTACAGCACAGTACAGGCCATTCGGCCCACAATGTTGTGCGGACCCACAAACCCTGCCTTCCATTCAACTCCCCACCTTAAATTTCTCCATTTTCCTGTCCAGTATGTTCAACAGGACATTTGATATAACATAGAAATACAAGTGTACAATTCTCTCTCTCTCGGTGTGTGTGTGTGCGTGTGTGTGTGTGTCTGTGTGTGTGTGTGTGTCTGTGTGTGTGTGTGTGTGTGTGAGTGTGTGGGGGGGCTGAGAGAGAGAGAGATCAGGAAAAAGCTGAAGTACTAAACAACATTTACAAAATGGGAAACTGTCGGGACGGAAGTAGAGATCGGTCTGTGTCGCTGGTGTCCGTTCAGAAATCAGTAATTAGCCAACAAAAAGACGAAATCTGTAAATGTCGCTGGTCCGTGACAAAACTCAGACTTTGTAATTAAATCAACCGGCCTATTTTCACCAGAGACTCTGCTCAGGTAATGCCAAAGAATTTTCATGTATTTGTCTCTAATCGCCCGAATATTTACAATAGAGACAAAGGTTTTGAATGAAAGTGTTTGTTCAAGCAACTGTAACTGAGCAAGTTAGTGAGGTGTATAATCGTATCTCTGGAGACAGATCCTCTGTATAAATCAGGGCCGCTTTGAATGCATCAGCTGTCTGCCGGAGCTGTGAACACAGGAGCAACAGAAATCACAGATTCTCACTGAAATGGTGTATCCAGTCATCTGGCGGATAGAAGACGTTTACTATCCTTTTATTTCAGCCTTTGGAATTCCCGGTAATCCGCAGTGTCAGCTGCCGTGGGCGATGTTGAAGTTTAATTCCAATGTTGTGATTGCTTCTGCCGCCGGTTTAAACTCTCACATTCCAGTCCCGGTATTCCGCTTTTCTTAAAGAGAGTAGAAACACCGGGACGACAGATGCTGGAATTTGGATCTAGAAACAAACCGAGGCAGGAATTTACCGAATCCGCCAACATGGGTGGAACTGAACTTGTCAGACAGTGTTCTTCCAGCGGTTTGTGATCAATAATAGGATGTTCCGTCTCTGTGCGTTTGGTCTTGCAGCAGCTGCACTGCATCTGCAAATGTTGTGTTTATAGATCCCGCGGAGATTATACTAATTGATCGTCTGCATTTGTATGTGAGCGGATTTCTGAGTTAGGAGCAACACTCAAACAAATGATTCGTAGTAACAATTTAGCAAATGTGCGGACTTTCGTGTTGTAGATCGAATCTATTGTCGATTTTAAATAAGTGTCTGCGGTATGACTGAATGTGAACAGCTGATGGAAAACAAACTGAACTCATTGCGGAGTCAATTAACAGAGCCGACCTAGTGCTTCAGAGTGAAACGTTTTCCATCTTATCTCTATCTGACAGACATCTGACTACGGCACCGAGTTTGCTGCTGGACGTTGAATTCCTCTCCCCTGCTTCCCTGTGATGGAATCAACGGGAGGCGTCATGCCTGTCTGAGGATTTGCCAGAACTCGCTGTATCTGTTGGAATCAGTCAATGTTCTGTTGTAAAGTCAGTGAGGTGGTAAATGCTGGAACAAGGAACAAACTCGGGGAATGCTCGAAATACTTAGCCCCAAGCAGCTTGTATGGAAAGAGAACCCAGTTAATACTCGTGTCAGGGGTCTCTCTGAGAACAGTTCTGAGGAGAGATACGTTAACTGTTTTTCCACATGTTCTGTTTTACCTGCATCAGTGCTTCCAGCATTTCCTGTTGTTGTTCCGTCCTTCGGCCGTTCTGTCGCTGACAGGGATCGCCATGGAAGTTAATGATTGTCTGGTGGAAGAATCCCGCCATCAGCGTCCGGATTTATTCATTTCATCCAGACGAGACCCAGTATTGACTCTCAGGAGGTAGATACCCAGTTTTAGATTTTGTACTGCCACTTCACAGTCCGCTCATCAATAAGAAATCCGTATTCAGATGATATTGAATTTATTTTACTGTGTAAACTCATTCTCTGTCCCGCCAGCTCTGCGCCCTCTCTCGACCCTCCCACCGCTAAATGTAACAATAAAGTGGAAATATTACAGGATCCCCTCAAGCTGCAGCATCGGCTTCTGCTCAGTATTTTCTCAACTTGCTGTTCCCTGTCTCTCTTCCAGCGAACTTGGTGGCGATTGTGATCCTGTCCCGGGGAAAGTGCGGTCTCTCCAAATGTGTCACTCGCTACCTGGTGGGAATGGCAGTGGCTGATCTCCTGGTCGTTATCTCCGATCCGCTGATGAAGTGGACTGCTGCGATTTATTTTCCCCGATCATTCCTGTCCATCACTCCTGTGTGCAGACTTGGTCTATGGTTGATTTTTGCGAGCACTGCGGCCTCAGTCTGGCTGACTGTCGCTTTCACCGTCGATCGATTTGTGGCTATTTGCTGTGAGAAGCTGAAAACAAAATATTGCACCGAGAGAACGGCGGCTGTGGTTATCGGGACAGTGAGTGTGCTGGCCTGTTTGCAGACTGTCCCCTGGGGCTTTGTATACGAGTCTGGAGAAACAATTAACGGTGTTCCCTGGGATTGTGTTACTACACCGAGCTACAAAAACTCTCCCTCATGGGCGACATTTGAGGTGTTTCACCGCATTTTAGTCCCTTGTGTCCCACTCTTTCTGATGTTGCTGTTCAATATTCTGACTGTCAGGCGGATTCTAGCGGCCAGTCGAGCCCGCAGGGGGCTCCGGGGACAAAAGAGTGGAGAGAATGACAAGGACCGGGAGATGGAGAACCGACGCAAATCCATCGTTTTGCTCTTCAGCATCACCGGTAGTTTCATATTGTTGTGGGGAACACTGGTGGCATTTTCTATCTATCAACGGATTTCAATGAGTTTTGTTTATTCTGTCACGGATCCCCGTCACATCACAGAACACACATCGGGATTGCTGCAGATTCTCAGTTCCTGCACCAACACGTGTATTTACGCCCTGACTCAGAGCAAATTCCGAGAGGAACTGAAGAATGCGGTGAAATACCCACTGAATCTGATTTTGAAACTGATGAAACGTTAGAAATAAACGCTGTAAAGTTTTACAATTCAGCTGCCTTCATGCTCCCAATTCTGTCCCCCACTTGTGGGTGAATGGAAACAATGTGATGAACAGAGTAACAAATCAAACACCAGAAAATCTGCATTCGCTCGAAATACAAAACAACTCACACAAAATCACATCCTCATGAAGGATCTTGACCCGAAACGTCGACTGTTTACTATTTTCCTCACACAAGATGCTGAAGGAACTCAGCAGGCCAGACAGCATTTATGAAAAGAGTAAATTGTCGATTTTTCCTGCCGAGACAGTTCACCAGAATCCTGTCAACTGTTTAATCTTTTCCATTTTGTGTGTGTTGCTTTAGAGTTACAAAACAACTGTTTACAGCTGAGCCCGACGGCATCACTGACCTCACCATCCCAGAAAAATCCCTTTTGCTCCTCACCTCTCGCCCTGTTAAATTGAAGCTTGAAGAGAACCTGTTTTCCCTGCTTCCCGGTTCTGACAAAACTGCCTGATCTTGGAGTTTATTTTCGTCTCTATCAACCACTCCTGCTCCCGTCAAAACCCGTCCTTTCCTTCACCTTCCTTTTCTCCTCCATCTCTACCTGTTGGTTCTCCCTCTCACTGCCAACTTGAACTATCTTCCTGTAGGAGAATGCTCCTGTTTTACAATTGAAGACAGAGAACCGATCCGTTCACTTGTCTCTCTGTGAGAGATGGAGAGACAGAGAAAGTGAGCGCGAGGCTGCGGGCGCGAAGGAGAGAGCGAGTGAGACATCGCGAGGAAAGGGCGCGCGGGAGCGCACGTGAGGGAGAGGGCGCGACGGAGAGGGTGCCATGGAGATGACGTTAGAGTGAGCGTGATGGAGAGAGCCTGAGGGAGAGCGTGCGGGCGATGGTGAGCTCGAGGGAGAGCGACAGAAGGGGACATCGCGAGGGGGAGAGCGCAAGAGGGAGTTGGCGGGAGGCAGAGGGCGCAAAGGAGAGCACGTGAGGGAGAGCGCGCGAGGGAGAGGACACGAGGAAGATGTCGCGAGAGTGAGCGCGAGGGAGTGGGCGTGTGGAGAGACAGAGAGAATAGAATGAGAGAGGGAGCGAGATAGTAAAGCGACAGAGACATCGTGAGGGAGAGGGAGAGGGAGGAAGGGAGGAAGGAAGGAAAGAAGCAAGGGAACCGGCTGTGTGACATTGCCGGATCTGCTGTGGTTCCACTCTTTCACAGAGATCGACTTGTTTGTGGATGATTAGTATTATTTTGAATTATGTGCATCTACTACTGTAGACATTAGTTTTTTTGTTCGATATTAAAATCGTACGAGTTCTAACAAATGGTTGGTTTCAACACGTGTCTCCTTTGTTTGCGAATGCATAAGTAAATTGCCTGAGCTGAACCAGAGAAGAATATAATGAATGAATTTTCAAACAATGTTCATTACAAACAGAAAGCACAAAAGTACACGGGGATGGAAAGATATGAATCACATGCAGTGAACACTATAGCTGGGGCACAGACAGGAGTATGTGTGTAAATGAGTGAGATTGCAGGATGATGCGTTACCCCAATCATGCCATGGCCAAGGATGTCTCTGAGAAAGTAAGGGCCATTGTGAAAGGGCAGGAGGAACAGCCAGAGGTCATGTTCCTTCTTAGAACTAACAACAGAGAGAAAAGGTCCTGCAAAAAGAATTTAAGGAGTAGGACAGAAAGTTAGGAAATAGTAACTCTCGGCTGGTGATTTCAGGATTATTTCTGGTGTCACATGCTTGCGAGGTAAGATATGGTACGTTGGTACACTTAAATGTGTGGCTAACAATTCGGTGCAAGAGGGAGGGCATCAGCAACACAGATCATTGGGCTCTCTTCCTGGATAAGTGGGACTGGTGTAACAGGGATTGGTTACAGTGAAGGGGAAGTAATATTCCCACAGGGAAGCTTGCTGAAGCCACTCTGACGATTTTTATCATGAGGCATGTGGAGGGAGTTTTGGGATCCAGACCTACCGGACCGTAAGTAGCATTGAGCCGATGGGGCATTATTTGTGTGGTGTGTTCACGGATGTTTCCAGTAACAGTATGTAGACGGTCCACCAGGGAGGGAGACATACTTGGTATGGTATTGGGAAATTAACCTAGCAAGACGATTGGAGTTTAATTGGGAAAGATATATGGATCTTAATTCTGGAGGGTTTCAGATGATTATTGATAAGAATTTTTTTTTTTCACCTGCAAGTCGATGATTATAAATTTGTGGAAGAATTGGGCAGGTGTCATAGAGAGTTTTCTGGGAGCTGATGTTACTGGTTGTTACTGGATGGAGCTGATGTCAGCTGATGTCTGATACTGTGAGAGTCACATGCAGCCCTGCCGGTCAGAATTTAGTAGTTCCCTGTTCCTATGAGGAGGGTAGAGAAGGACAGGGATGGTCAGGAACTTAGGGTGATGAGAAATATTGTATTTGTTTAAAAACGTAAGAGGAGTCATATGTAAGGACGAGGAAGATGAAATTAGACAGGATCTTGGAGGAACATACAGGAAGCAAGAAACAAGTCACACAGTGAATCAGGAGAGTGAAGATTTACCAGGAAATGCCCTCATTCAGGAGGATCAATGAGAATCCCAAGGCATCGTATGCATACACAGAAAACAACAGTGTAGTGGGAGAGGACAGGACTACCCGAGGACAAAGGTGGGAGTTTATGCCCCGAGACAGAGTTAGCATGCGAGGTAGAAAATGAATATTGGTGATCACTAAGGAAAAGGACAAGGAGGAAAGTGTGATGAGAAAGGCTATATGGTGATATTCTCCAGCGTGTTGATACTAAACAGGAAGTGCTGTTGGATCTCAAATCATTTTGATGGGTAAGTCCTTTGGGGGAATTTAGTACATTGGGAGACCCAGACCACATGCAGTTAAATATGATGTTTAAACTGCCGGCACCGTACTTTAAGAACAAAGATCGCAACAACATTTGTTTAACAACCGTTAAACACTCGGACAACCACAGCATTTCAAGGACAGAGAGCTGTACAACCGTGATAATGGACTTCAATTCATGGACAGTATCTATCCCCCAATCCCACTGGACATCTCTCAGGATGTAACAGAGAGTTGGTGAAGGAGAACCGTAACTGATGTGTGCTTCAATTTCCAAAGATTTTTGAGATGCCAGCAGCAGAAAGAGGAACAGAAATGTAGGCAGGTTCTGGAAAGTAGTGAAAACAACAGAGTAGTGTCTGACTGTAATTTCCCCAACATTGGATCGGATTGTCTTATCGTCGAGGCCCCGAGGAGTGGATTTTGTTGACATCATGGAAATATTTCCCAGCATTTACAGCCTATACTATGTCAGTTTGTGCAGATTTAGCATGTGATCTAAAACGTTGACAATGTTCTCTGGAAAACACAGAGGCTTATATTGATGATCTAGTTGTAGGGAATGACACGTGGGAAGAGCATATTGCAACAGTAGAAAAACTGTTTGAAAGGTTGTCCAAGGCTAATCTTACTGTGAACCTCGCTGAAAGTGAGTTTGGTCATGCTACAGTTACATATCTGGGTTATGCAGTAGGCCAAGGCCAACTGGATCCTGTACAGGACAAGGTTCAAGCTATTGCTGAGGTTCCCGTTCCAACTGGCAAGAAAGCTTTGACAATGTTTTTTAGGAATGGTTGGGTATTATGGTAAGTTTTGCAAGAACGTTGCTGACATCATTCTGCCCCTAACGAAATTATTTGGGAAGAGTGAAAGATTTGTATGGAATGATCCTTGCCAAGAGGAATTTGAACATCTGAAAGCCATCCTGTGTTATCATCCTCTGCTCAAAGCACCTGATTTTTCAAAACCATTCTCTATAGCAACAGACACTAGTGACGAAGCTGCTGGGGCAGTATTGTTACAGAAAGGTGTGGATGACGTTGAACACCAAGTAGCTTATTTCTCAAAGAAATTTAATGTGCATTAGGAAAATTATTCAACTGTTGAAAAGGAATTGCTAGCACTTATTCTGGCATTTTGAAGACTATGTTTGTCCTGCCCAGAGACCACTTGTGGTTTACACGGATCACAATCCGTTGGTGTTTCTAACTAAGATGAAGGATAGGGATAGAAGGTTATTAAATTGGACTCTGATATTGCAAGAATATGACCTGACAATCAAACATGTGAAAGGTACTGACAACATTATAGCTGATAGTTTATCTAGATGTTAAGTTAGAAATTGTACACGTTTTTGCTCTGTTATCTGATGATTATACATGTTTCAAACTTTATAATTTTCAGTTAAAGTAAAGTTTTGCCTGCATCATTTTTTTTCTAAAAGGAAGGGGATGTGTTGGGGTGCTGAAGTATCCCTGCGAACTGTGTGTGGGGGGGGGGGAGGTGGGAAGAGATAGAGAAAGAGAGAGAGAGTGTGTGTGTGTGTGTGAGTTGTGGAACTCACACTTTGTTAGAAAGAGAGAGAAAGAAAGAGAGAGAGAGGCAAGGACTGCTCACAGTTTGTTTATACTTTCTACAAGGACACTAGCAGTATCCATGTTCTTACAGAGAGAGAAGGGAGGAGCTGCTCTATGGACAGTTGGTATTCAGCGTGGTGAGATAAATAGAAGGTCAGCTGTTAGACCTACAGACACATGGTTTTGGACACAGAATGAGCTTTGTTGTGCCCACAGAAAAGTTGGGGTTTGGAGGATTGATCAGGCGGATCGATCAGTGGCTCTAGCAGTGCAAAAAGGGTGTGACCGGTGGGGAGTTATTCGTGTACCACCCTTGCTGGGTTGACAATTCCACCACAGAAGAATGATCTGAGTCTGTTGTGGTCGTAGTCGGTGACTTCTAAAGGATTTCCGAGGACAACAGGAAGACTTACGGCGTCAGCTCACCTGAAGACTCAGACTTCTCCCTCTCTCTCGCTCCATCACTACTCAACTCAATACCACGAACTGAACTGAACTTTACTCTCATTGTAAGACTATCTATTTACCCCTAGACTTGATGAAGCTTGCTTTTCATATATTTCCACATTTACTTATATATATATAATCACTGCTAACCTGTTTGATTTATCTACACTTATATTACTGAATTACTTAGTAACTAATATATACTATTAGTTATTTGCAATACTGGATTCCAAAGTGTTTTCCATTTCTGCTGGTTCTTTAACCCTTCACAGGGTACATGACAATAGATATATTGTATGTGCAGAGTAAGTAATTTCATATATTCCTTTCCATTCTAAAATTAAAGGACATAATTTCGTGGTGCATTTTGCTGACATGGATTAACAATCTTTTGACTGACTGGAAACAGACCAAGGGAGTTTCTTCTCTGCTATGTGGCAGACATTTACTCTTGGGCCAGATCGGAGTTTTGAAACAGCTGCTCATAATCCACATGTCACCTGGCCAAGTTAACTACATTTAGACACTCCAAGTTCACAGACGGCAGGGAGCTGGGAATAGAATTTAAGAACTGATCGATGGGGAGATACTGAGCAATTATGCAATAGGTTAGTTTAGGCATACCTGGAGTATTGTGTTTGTGAAACAAATTTGCATCCCCTGTTCACTCACCTGTCGATCTGTTAACTTCCTGAATCCAGCCCGGCAGAAGTATCGTCATCATCTCCTAACAATTCACTTTCATTCCATGTCTTTTCATTATCATTTCACAGTCAGTGATGACATCTCTCTCTGACCAGCCTCCCACAGGCAAAAGTACATTCACCGGGAAGCACAGGAAAGACACTCCAGTGGTGGCGCTCATCTCACGCACAATGGAAAACAATGCTGTTTCTTACCATCAATCACTCCAGGGACAGGACTTCTCTGAAGGAATTCCTCACATCTGTCCCTTGCTCTCAAACATCTTCAACTGTATCCTCAATGGTTTTTCAGTGAGTGTCCTGTATACTGCTGATGTCTTCCTCAGTGAAGACTGATGCAAAATACTCGTTCAGTTCCTCTGCCATCTCCTTATCTCCCATTACAATTTCTCCAGCATCATTTTCTATCAGTCCTATATCTACTCTCACCTGTCTTTTACTCTCTATATACTTGAAAAAGCTTTTAGTATCCTTTTTGATATTATTTGCTAGCTTCCTTTCATAGTTAATCTTTTCTCTCTTAATGACCTTCTTGGTTTCCTTTTGTAAGGTTTAAAAACTTCCTGATCCTCTGTTTTCCCACTAATTTTTGCTTCCTTGTATGCACTCTCCTTTGCTTTAACTTTAGCTTTGACTTCTCTTGTCAACCATGGTTGCATCCTTTTTCTACTCAAAAATTTCTTCTTTTTTGGAATATACCTGTCTTGCACATTCCTCATTTCTCGCATAAACTCCAGCCACTGCTGCTCTGCTGTCTTTCCCGCCAGTGTCCATTTCCAGTCAACTTTGGCCAGTTCCTCTCTCATGCCACTGTAATTTCCTTTACTCCACTGAAATACCGACACATCAGATTTCGGCTTCTCTTTTTCTAATTTCACAGTCAACTCAATCATGTTATGATCAGTGTCTCCTAAGGATTCCTTGACCTCAATCTCTCTAATCCCCTCCGGTTCATTACACAATACCCAATCCAGTACAGCCGATCCCCTAGTGGGCTCAACAACAAGCTGTTCTAAAAAGCCATCTCGCAGACATTCTACAAATTCTCTCTCTTGAGATCCAGTGCTGACCTAATTTTCCCAATCTACTCGCATGTTAAAATCCCCCACAATTATCATAACACTGCCCTTCTGGCAAGCCTTTTCTATTTTCAGTTGTAATTTGTAGTCCACATCACTGCAGTTGTTCGGAGGCCTATAGATAACTGCCATCAGGGTCCCTTTACCCCTGCTATTTCATAGCTCAACCCATAAAGATTCTGCACCTTCCGATCCTATATCACCTCTTTCTAATGATTTAATATCATTTCTTACCAATAAAGCCATGCCTCCCCTTCTGCCTACCTTCCTATCCTTCCGATACACCGTGTATCCTTGGACGTTCAGCTCCCAGAGACATGCATACTTTAGCCAGGTCTCAGTGATGGCCACAATATCATACCTACCAATCTGTAACTGTACAACAAGATCATCCACCTTATTCCTTATGCTGTGTGCATTTAAGTACAACACCTTAAGACCAGTATTTGATACTTTTCGCTTTGATTTCACTGCAACTTTATTGCACTGCAACTCATCCCAATGGCTACAAATTTGCCCCATCACCTGCCCGTCTTTCCTCACATCTTTACTGCTCACTATCTTAGATTTATTTCTGTTTTCCCCTTCCTCCGCTCTATCATTCCGGTTTCCATCCCCTGTCAAATTAGTTTAAACCCTCCCTAACAGCTCTATTTAACTTTCCCGCCAGGATATTGGTCCCCTTCGGGTTCAGGTGTAACCTGTCCTTTTTGAACAGGTCATACTTCCCCCAGAAGAGATCCCAATTAACCAAGTATCTGAAGCCCTGCCCCCTACACCAGTCTCTCAACCACGCATTCAACTGCCTGATCCGACTATTCTTGCCCTCGCTAGCACGTGGCAGGGACATATGAACAGCGTTTGTTCGCTCTTGGACTGTATTCCTTGGAGTTTAGAAGAATGAGGGGAGACCTCATAGTAACATTTCGAATGTTGAAAGGCATGGACAGAGTGGATGTGGCAAAGTTGTTTCCCATGATGGGGGAGTCTGGTACGAGAGGGCATAACTTAAGGATTGAAGGGCGCCCATTCAGAACAGAAATGCAAAGAATTTTTTTTCAGTCAGGGGGTGGTGAATCTATGGAATTTGTTGCCACGGGCCAAGTCATTGGGTGTATTTAAGACAGAGATTGATAGGTATCTGAGTAGCCATGGCATCAAAGGTTATGGTGAGAAGGCGCGGGAGTGGGACTAAATGGGAGAATGGATCAGCTCATGATAAAATGGTGAAGCAGACTCGATGGGCCGAATGGCCGACTTCTGCTCCTTTATCTTATGGTCTAATATATTCATGGTATTTCTTTATCAGACCGGCATTTGTCAGATTATTGGCCAGAAGGGCTATTTTATTGAAATGGAAAGATGCCTCTGCTCCCACTTTGATACAATGGTTCTCTCAGGTGATGTTATGCTTAGTTTGGAGAAAATCAGAAGTCGAACTTTTGATCCTCGATTTATCTTTGAGAAAAGATGGGGTTCATTTGCACGCTGCTATAATTTGATTTGAGTTAATTAAGATGGCCCCCTTCAGATTCTTGTTTAAATGGATTTGGTTGGCGGATTGATGTTTTTCTTTTATGGAACCTTGTATGGTGTATAGCTCCAGGGTTGTGCTCCCAATGTTTGTTTGTTTTTTTAGTAGGGTTTTTTTTTGTTTTAGTTAGTAGGGGTTCTTTTTCGCTTTCTTGTTCTCAAAAAAAGTTTTAACATTTTGTTTTTTCTTATTATTTTTGATATATTGTTTAGCTTTGTTAATCAGCTATTTGATAATTTAATTTTTATTGTACATATTGACATATTCACTTGATTACTTTAATGTATTTGTCATTGATTTTCAATAATAATTAATTAAAAAGATTTTTACCATGAAATGAAAATGACGGAAATGAAAATGTAGATGGGTGCTTTAGTTGGTTTGTGAATTATACCAATAGTGGTGCAGTTGTGTATAATGAAGAAGACTGGCAAAGAATACAGCGTAATATAGATTATTCGCAGATAAGAACAGAGAAATGGCAGATCAAGCTGAACACGGGTAAATGTGAGGGGTTGCAACTTGGTAGACTAAAAGCAAGTAGTTAAATGTTAAGGAGAAGAACCTTAGCAGTGTTGCTGAACAGAGAGGTTTGATGTCCAGGTTCACAGCTCCTGGAAAGTGACTACACAGGTCAATCTGTGGTTAGGAATGCTTATCAAATGCTTGCTTTTATTAGCTGAGTTACTGAGTTCAAATCAAGAAGTGATGTTTCAGCTGTAAAAGGACTCCACTGAGGCCACATCTGAACTATTGAATATAGTTCTAGTTCACCCATTTTGAGAATTGAGCATTGGAGAAGGAGCAGAAGAAGTTTACTAGGATGCTGTCTGGTTTACAGGGCATGTGCTAACATAAGTGGTCTGACGAACTTGGTAGTTTTCTTTGGAGTAGCAGAGGCTGAGGGGAGATCAGAGATTTATAGCATTATGGGAGAGAAGGATCGAGTAGACACGGAGTGTCTTTATTGTAGGGTAGCAGTGTCTAATAGATTGAAGATGAGAGGTAATGAGATGTGAGGGATATGCTTTTTTTTTAACTCAGAGAGTGCCGGAAGCCAATTATGGTGGCAGAGTTAAATATATTGGGTGTTTTTATGGGACATTGAGATAGGTACATGAATATGAGGAGGATGGGGTGCGATGGACTTTGTGTCGGTGGGAAGGATTAGTTTTGGGGGGTTTACTGAGTTACTTTTCAGATGGTTTGGCATGATATTATGGGGCAAACAGTCTGTTCCTGTGCTGTGCTGTTCCATGATTTGTTCCATATACTGGAAACCAGTATGACAGAGCTGAGTGTAACCCAACAGGTTTACAAGTAGATGATGGGTATAACATGAATGCATGGAAGAACAAGCCAATGATTGGGTTCAAATCCAAACAGAGCGAAGAGTTAAATAGTACCGCAGGTACAACATTTAAAAGGACAAATAATTCAGGACTGAAGGTGATGTATTTAAATGTGCGTAGCACTTGGTATATTGTGAATGAACTCATGGCACAATTAGACATTGGTCAGTTTGGTGTTGTGGGCATCACTGAGTCATGGCTGAAAGAAGGCCATAGTTGAGAGTGTAACATCAAATGATATACTTCATATCAAAATATAGGAAGGGTGGCTCAGGCGGTGATGTGGCTCCTCTAGTAAAAGATGGAATTACATCTTTAGATAGAGTCGACATAGGGTCAGAGAATGTTGAATCTTTGTGGGCGGATTTAAGAAATTGCAGGGGTAAAAACTGGTCATCCAAAATAGGTCTCCTTATAGTAGCCAAGATGTGGGGTTGATACTGTAAAGTCATGTACTTACATTCCCAAACCAAAAGCCGTGGATGAACCAGGAGGTACGTTGTCTGCTGAAGGCTAGACCTATGGCATACAACTCTGGAGTAGTTATATTCTCCTTTTCAAAGCGGGTGAGTTCATCTGGTGGTGAAGCTATTAGGTTTCACTTTGTATGAAGTAGTGTCTGGCAAACACTGCCAGAGTTGCCATACATCCAATGTCACCTCCAAACTCATTCAAAATTGTTTCTTCGCCCTTGAAATACCCTGCCGCAAACCATACCCGGTTTTCTGGTACAGGCCGCGATCTCTATAGTCATAGTCATACTTTATTGATCCCGGGTGAAACTGGTTTTCAAAAGAAGTATGAATATGACTATGACTATGGAGATCGAGGCCTGTATCAGAAAACCAGGTGTGGTTTGCGGCGAGGTATTTCAAGGGCGAAGAAACAATTTTGAATGAGTTTGGAGGTGACATTGGATGTATGGCAACTCTGGCAGTGTTTGCCAGACATGACTTCATACAAAGTGAAACCTAATAGCTTCACCACCAGATGAATATAACTACAGCTGTGAAGTTGCCTGCTGCACCTGATGACCCAGTGATCTCTGTCTCTGAGTCCGATTTTAAGCTGTTTTTAAAGAGGGTAAACCTGCTCAAGGTGGAGGGTCCCGATGGAGAGCCTGGAAGGCTTCTGAAAACCTGTGCCAAATACTTGGTGGGAGGATTTAAGGACATTTTCAACCTCTCATTGCTATGAGCAGAAGTTCCCAGTTGTGTCTAAAAGGTAACAATTATGCCAGAGCCTAAGAAGAGTAATGTGATCTGCCTTAATGACTATCGCCTGGTAGCACGAACATATGCAGTGATGAAATACTTCGAGAAATTGGTCATGACTAGACTGAAGTTCTGCCTCAGCAATGACCTGGACCCATTGCAATTTGACTATCGCCACAATAGTTCAACGGCAGGTACAATCTCAATGGTTCCTCACACGGCTTTAGACCACCTGGAGAACACAAACATCGATGTCAGGATGCTGTTCATCGACTATTGCTCAGCGGTTAATATCATCATTCCCAGAATCCTGATTGAGAAGTTGCAGAACATTGGCCCCTGTACCTCTCTCTGCAATTGGATCCTCGTTTCCCTAACCGGAAGACCACAATCTGTGCGGATTGGTGATAACATCTCCTCATATCCAACAATCAACACTGGTGCACCTCATGGGTGTGTGCTTAACCCACTGCTCTACTCTCTCTATACCCACAACTGTGTGGCTAGGCATAGCTCAAATACCATCTATAAATTTGTTGATGGTACAACCATGTTTGATAGAATCTCAGGTGGTAACGAGAGGGCATACAGGTATAAGGAATGCCAACTAGTGAAGTAGTTTCACTGCACAACGTGGCACTCAATGTCAGTAGGATAAAAGAGCTGATTGTGGACGCTACTTCAGAAAGAGATGAAGGACCACATACCAATCCTCACAGAGGTATCAGAAGTTAAGAGCGTGAGCAGTTTCAAGTTCATGGATGTCAAGATCTCTGAGGATCTAACCTCGTCCCAACATGTCGATGCAGTTATAAAGCAGGCAAGGCAGCAGCTATACTTTACTAGAAATTTGAGGAGATTTGGTATGTCAACAAATACACTCAAACACTTCTATAGATGTACCGTGGAGAACATTCTGACAGGCTACATCACCGTCTTGCAAGTGGTGGGGGCGGGGGGAATGGGTGCACTACTGCACCTGATAGAAAGAAGTTAAAAAGCCTACAGACCCTTCGGCCTACAAAGCTGTGCCTCCCATGTCCTTACTATAGAAATTATCTAAGCTCCATGTACCTATCCAGGAGTCTCTTAAAATACCCCATTGTAACTGCCTCCACCACCATTGCAGGCAGCCCTTTCAACGCTCTCACTACTCTCTGTGCAAAAACACTTACCCCGACGTCTCTTCTGTACCTGCTTCCAAAAACATTAAAACTGTTCCCTCTCAGGTCAGCCACTTTGGCCCTGGGAAAAAGCCTCTGACTATCCGCACAATCAATGCCTCTCAACATCTTATTCACCTCTAGCAGGTCACCTCTCATCCTCCATCGCTCCAAGGAGAAAAGGCCAAGTTGATTCACCTGCTTTCATAAGGAGTAATCCCAAATCCAGGAAACATCCTTGTAAATATCCTCTGCAACTTGTCTATGCTTTCCACAAGCAATGTCCCCTTGGATCCTACTTACCTTCTCAATAAGCCTTACATGGGGTAACTTGTCCAATACCTTGCTGAAATCCATATGCACTACAGCTACTGCTCTCCCCTCATCGATGTGTTTCATCACATCCTCAACAAATTCAATCAGTCTCGTAAGGCACAACCTGCTTTTGACAAAGCCATGCTGACTATTCCTAATCATATTATGCCTCTCCAAATGTTCATAAAATCTTGCCTCTCAAGATCTTTTCCATCAACTTCCCAACCAGTCACAGAGGGTTGTAAATTTAGTCGGATCAATCTTGAGTATGATCCATAAACTACCCAGGATACTTCAAGGATTGGCGTCTCAGAAAGGCAGCATCCATTATTAAGGAACTCAGCATGCAGTGCGTGCCATTTTCTCACTGTTACCATCAGGTAGGAGGTACAGAAGCCGAAAGGCACACATTCAGCGATTCAGGAATAGTTTCCTCCCGTCTGCAATCTGATTCCTAAATGGAGATTGAACACTTGGACACCTCCTCACTTTTTTAATATATATTATTTCTGTTTTTTGCATGATTTTAATCTATTCAATATTGGTATACTGTAATTGATTTACTGAATTATTCAGTATTTTTTTTCTTCCTCTATGTTATGTATTGCATTGAACTGCTGCTGCTAAGTTTACAAATTTCATGTCACATGTGGGTGATAATAAACCTGATTCTGATTCTAATAATAAGGGTAATGACACAATTGTCATGGGGAACCTTAATATGGAAGAGGACTGGGAAAATCAGGTTGGTGCTGAATCACAAGAAAGGGAATTTGTCGAATGCCTACAAGATGGCTTTTTTAGAGTAGTTTGTGGTTGAAAATCTCGTTGAAAATCTATCATTAGATGGGATGTTACCTAACAGCACCGATTTCATAAGGGAGCTTAATGTAACTGAACCGTTAGGAGGCTGTGATCATAATCTGATCGAATTTGTGTGGCAATTTGAGAGGGTGAAGCATAACTCACAAATATGGAATAAAGGGATTTACAGAGGCAGAGAGAGGACCTTGCCCAGAGGACGCTGGAGAAAGATATTGGCAGCGATTAGAGCAGTGAAGAGATGGCTGAAGTTTCTGGGATTATTTCACAAGGTACAGGATAGATATGCTGCACAGAGAAAGATGTCCTCAAAATGACAGGAATACCTGTATAAAGCAGTATACCAAAAGTATTTTTTTGGTTATATGAAGAATAAAAGGGACGTGAGGGTTGATATTGAACCACTGGCAAATGATGCTGCTGACATAGTAACGGGGGACAAAAATAGCAGATGAACGTAATGAATACTTTGCATCTGCCTTCACTGTAGAGATATTAGCTGTGTTCCAGAAGTCTGTGAGTGTCAGGGAGCAGGAGTAAGTGCCATTGCAAATAAAAAGGAAAAAGTGCAAGACACACTCAGAGATCTGATCTAGATAAGTCACCAGGACCAGAAGGACAACATCTCAAATTCCTGGGATAGGTTGTTGAAGAGATAACGGATGCATTGGTCATGATTGTTCAAGAATCCCTTAACTCTGACATGGTCCCAGAGGATTGGAAGATTGCAAGTGTCACTCAATTCTTTAAGAAGGGAGAAAGGCTAAAGAAAGGATATAAGAGGCCAATTAGCCTAACCTCATTGGCTGGGAAAGTGTTGGAGTCTTATTAAGGATGATGTTTCAAGCTACTTGAAGACTAATAATAAAATAAGTCAAAGTCAGCATGGATTCTGTGAAGGGAAATTTTCCTTGACAAATCTGTTAGAACTCGTTGAGGAAGTAATAAGCAGCGTGCACAAATGAGAGACAGTGGATGTCACTTACTTGGATTTTCAGAAGTTCTTTGATAAGGTGCCACACATCAGGCTGCTTAACAAGATAAAATCCTAGAGTGTTACAGGAAAGATGCTGGCATGGATAGCGGAATGGCTGACAGGCAGGAGACAGTGTGTGACAATTAAAGGGACCTTTTATGGTTGGCTGCCATTGACTGGTGGTGTTCCTCAGGGGTCTGTATTGGGACTGCTAATTTTGACATTGTTTATCAAAGATTTAGGTAATTAAATTGAGTGGTTTGTAGCAAATTTTCAGGATGATATGAAGATAGGTTGAGGGGTAAATATTGCTGAGGAAGCAATGTGTTTGCAGAAGGACAGAGAAGTTTGAAGAACAGGCAAGAAAGTGGCAGATGGAATATAGTGTTGGGAAAAGTATGATAATGCAGTCTGGTAAAAGAAACAATAGTGCAGCCTAGTATCTAAATGGGGAGAAGTTCAAACATCAGAGATGCAAAGGGACATAGAAGTCCTCATGAAAGACATCAAGGAGGTTATTTTATGGGCTGAGTCTGTGGAAAAGAAGGTAAATGCAATGTTGGCGTTTATTTCAAGAAATAGAATATAAAAGCAAAGAGATAATTACGTACCTTTTTATGACAGTAGTTCGGATGCACTGGAGCATTTTCAACAGTTTTGGGCCCGATATCTCAGAAAGGATAGTTATACTTATACTCCATACTTTATACTTTATTGTTGCCAAACAATTGGTACTAAAATGTATAATCATCACAACGATATTTGATTCTGTGCTTCACACTCCCTGGATTAGAAATATTAAAATAGTTAAAATTAGTAATTATTAAAAATTTAAATTATAAATCAAAAAATAGAAAATAGAAAAATGAGAAGTAAGGTAGTGCAAAAAAACCGAGAGGCAGGATGTGCTGTCATTGGAGACAGTCCAGAGGAGGTTATACCATAGAACCATAGAAACTACAGCACAGAAACAGGCCTTTTGGCCCTTCTTGGCTGTGCCAAACCATTTTCTGCCTAGTCCCACTGACCTGCACACGGACCATATCCCTCCATACACCTCCCATCCATGTATCTGTCCAATTTATTCTTAAATGTTAAAAAAAGAACCCGCATTTACCACCTCATCTGGCAGCTCATTCCATACTCCCGCCACTCTCTGTGTGAAGAAGCCCCCCGCTAATGTTCCCTTTAAACTTTTCCCCCCTCACCCTTAACCCATGTCCTCTGTTTTTTTTTCTTCCCTTGCCTCAGTGGAAAAAGCCTGCTTGCATTTACTCTATCTATACCCATCATAATTTTATATACTTCTATCAAATCTCCCCTCATTCTTCTATGCTACAGGGAATAAAGTCCTAACATATTCAACCTTTCTCTGTAACTGAGTTTCTCAAGTCACGGCAACATCCTTGTAAACCTTCTCTGCACTTTTTCAACTTTATTTATATCCTTCCTGTAATTTGATGACCAAAACTGAACACAATACTCCAGATTCGGCCTCACCAATGCCTTATACAACCTCATCATAACATTCCAGCTCTTATACTCAATACTTTGATTAATAAAGGCCAATGTACCAAAAGCTCTCTTTACGACCCTATCTACCTGTGACGACACTTTTAGGGAATTTTGTATCTGTATTCCCAGATCCCTCTGTTCCACTGCACTCCTCAGTGCCTTACCATTAACCCTGAATGTTCTACGTTGGTTTGTCCTTCCAACGTGCAATACCTCACACTTGTCAGTATTAAACTCCATCTGCCATTTTTCAGCCCATTTTTCCAGATGGTCCAAGTCCCTCTGCAGGCTCTGAAAACCTTCCTCACTGTCTACTACACCTCCAATCTTTGTATCATCGGCAAACTTGCTGATCCAATTTACCACATTATCATCCAGATCGTTGATATAGATGACAAATAGCAATGGACCCAGCACTGATCCCTGTGGCACACCACTAGTCACAGGCCTCCACTCAGAGAAGCAATTCTCTACCACCACTCTCTGGCTTCTTCTATCGAGCCAATGTCTAATCCAATTTACCACCTCTCCATGTATACCCAGCAACTGAATTTTCCTAACTAACCTCCCATGCAGGACCTTGTCAAAGGCCTTACTGAAGTCCATGTAGACAATATCCACTGCCTTCCCTTCATCCACTTTCCTGGTAACCTCCTCGAAAAACTCCAACAGATTGGTCAAACATGATCTACCACGCACAAAGCCATGTTGACTCTCCCTAATAAGCCCCTGTCTATCCAAATGCTTGTAGATTCTGTCTGTTAGTACTCCCTCCAATAACTTACCTACTACTGACGTTAAACTCACCGGCCTATAATTTCCCGGATTACTTTTCGATCCTTTTTTAAACAACGGAACAACACGAGCCACTCTCCAATCCTCCGGCACTTCACCCGTAGACAGGTTCACGGCCCGTAGATAGGTTCTCGAGGATGATTCTGGGAATGAAGGTTTTCACATATGAGGAACGTTTGGCAGCTTTGGGTCTGTTCTCACCAGAATTGAGAAGAATACGGTTGATCTAATTGAAACTTACCGAATGTTGAAAGGAATAGATAGGATGGATATGGGGAGGATGTTTCCTATGGAGGGGCTATCCAGAACTAGAGGACACAGCTTCTCAAATGGGGGAGGGAAGGTGACCTTTTAGAACAGTTGTCAGGAGGAATTTTTTAACCAGAGAGTACAGAGTCTGTGGAATTCTCTGTGACAGACTGCAGTGGAGGCCAAGTCCTTGGTATATTTAAGGTGGAAGTTAATAGTTTAATGATCGGTCAGGACATCAAAGGATATGGCGAGAAGGCAGGTGCATGACATTGAGTGGGTTGCGTGTTCAGCCACGATGGAATGGCAAAGCAGACACGATGGGCAAAATGGCCTGATTCTGCACCTATGTATTATGGTGTTAAGGTTACAATGGGGCATCAACACGTTGCTAAACAGGGCTGAGAAGTGGCAGATGGGGTTCCATCTGGAAAAGTATTAGGTGATAGACAATGAAGATTCAAACTGGATTACAGAGTACAAATGCCAGGATTATGGGAAGAAGGCTTCTGATGTGTTGGTTTTCATTGTCATGGGGTCTGAGTTCAGGAGCTGCGGGGTAATGTCACAACTCTGTAAAACTGATTTGACCATACTTGGAGTGTTGTTTTCAGGTCTGGTCACCTCATTATACAGAACACATGTGGAAAATTTGAGTAAGTTTGGGCTTTTCTCTTTACAGCATAGGGGGATAAGAGGAGATTTGACAGAGGTATACACGAGAGAGAAAAAAAGATCGATAGCATGGACACACTGCGTCTTTTCACAAGGCTGGCAATGGCTAACATGAGAGGATGTACCTTTCAGGTAGCTGGAGGAAATTATAGGGGGATGGGTGCCAGAGTCAGTTTTATTTTACACACAGAGAATGTTGAGTGTTTGGATCTCTCTGCCACAATGGTGCTGTAAGGAAAGAGTTAACGGTGATTCCTCCTTGGCTTATGCTGAAATAAAATGGAGGTCTGTAAGACTAAATAGTGTTATCTTGGATTGTGATTGTTTTGAGGAAATACAAGACAACTAGTCTACAACAATATTTTCAGCGAGTCAAGTACAACATAATAGTTGAGGTGGTGAAATACATGTTTGTCTGGGCTGAAGGTCATCAAAGTTCGGGTGAGTACAGCTGGTCCCACCAAGATGTAAACATACCAGTGTCAGCGGTTCTGAAGGGTATAAAAACGAGCATGTTCTTTGCTGCAAGGTGGAAAGAGAGTTGTCTCAGGGTAGACCACAGCTGGAGCTGAAACAGGGAACAGAATGTTGAGAGGGAAAGAGAAAGACAGCAAGAAAGAGAGAGATTGACAGTGACTGAATGAGAGAGAGTGCGAGGGACAGAGGGAGAGCCAGAGAGAGAAAGCAAGACAGGAAGAGCAAGAAAACGAGAAAAGGTGAGCGCGAGAGACAGACTGAAAAACAAAGAGAGAGATGGAGATAGACAGAGAGATACGAGAAAGAGAGAGAGAGAGACAGAGAGAGAGAGAGAACAGGTTGCGTGACATTTCAGACCTGTGACCCCCTCCAACATTGCAGAAATTGGCTTGTTTAGTGGATGGTCAGTTTTATTTTGATTACCGTGCTGCTGCTACTGTAGACATTTGTTTGCCTTTTGGTATTGAAATTGTATGAGTTCTCATGAAGTGTTTTGCTTTAACATATGTGCAGCAATTCCTTTGTTTTCAAATGCATATGTAAATACCCTGAGCTGAAATAAAAAAGAACACTGAATGACTGTTAAAATAATTTTCATTACAAAGAGGCAATCAGATAAAAACATGAATATACAAGATTGGAATCACATGCAGCAAATACTTTAGTGGGGTGTGGGTTGGAGTGGAGGACACAGTCGAGAGTATCTGTTGAAATGAGTGTTACCTACATCATGCCAGGGCAGGGGGAGCAGCCAGAGCTCATGTTCCTTATTAGAACTTACAACAGAGAGAAGGTCCTGCAAATACCATCTGGATAGTTGGGTAGAAATTTAAGAAGTAGGACTCTGGGGTGGTGATCTCAGGATTAATTCAGGGGCCACATGCTTGCGAGCTAAGAGATTGTAAGGTGTAAGGGGAAATGTATGGCTAACAACCTGGTGCGAGAGCGATGGCGTCAGGTACACAGATCACTGCGTTATTTTCCAGGATAGGTGGGACTGGTGTAAGGAGGATGGGTTACACCTGTACTGAGGGGAGCTAATATTCTGCCAGGGGGTTTTGTTGCAGCATTGCAGAGTTTTCTCATTTGGCATGTGTGTGGAGGAAGGGGATGGGTGGGAACCAGAGCTACAGGTCAGTAAGTAGCATTGAGCAGAAGGTAGAGACGAGATCGAGAAACCCCATCAGGAAGTCAAGATGGGGCATTGTTGATGAGCACAGTGGCTCCAAGGGGCTGAAGTGTGTTTATTTCAGTGCAAGGTATAGTACAGTTAAGGCAGACATACTTGTAACCAAGATTACCTTGTGACACTGTAAATTAGCCACAACAAAGATCTGGCTGAGAGAAAGGCAGGAGTGTTAGCTAAATATTCCAGGATTCAGATGATTCAAACAGTCCAGAGGGAGGTGAATGAGGTTGGGGAGCTGCATTGCTCATTAGGCAGAATGTCACAAGGTTGAGGTTATCCAGTAAAATAATGTAGGTAGAAACATAGAAAACATACAGCACAATACAGGCCCCTCGGCCCACGAAGCTGTGCCGAACATGTCCCTACCTTTCAACTACCTAGGCTTTAACCATAGCCCTGTATTCTCCTAACCTCCATGTAACCATCCAGAGTCTATTAAAAGACCCTATCGTTTCCGTCTCCACCACCGCTGCCAGTAGCCCATTCCACTCATTCACCACTCTCAGCGTAAAAAAACATACCCCTGACATCTCCTTTGTACCTACTCCAAACACTTTAAAACTCTCTTGTGGGAACCATTTCAGCCCGGGGGAAAAGCCTCTGACTACGCATACAATCAATGCCTCTCATTATCTTGTACACCTCTATCAAGTAACCTCTCATCCTCCGTCGCTCCAAGGAGAAAGGGCCGAATTCACTCAACTTATTCTCATATGGCATGCGCCCCAATTCAGACAACATCCTTGTAAGGAAGTTTCCACACCCTTCCTATAGTGAGGTGACCAGAACTGAGCACAGTACTCCACGAGGGGTCTGACCAGGGTCCTATATAGTTGCAACATTACCTGTCAGCTCTTAAACTCAATCCCAGGATTGATGAAGGCCAATGCACAGTATGCCTTCTTAAGCACAGAGTCAACCTGTGAAGCAGCTTTGAGTGTTCTATGGACTCAGACCACACCACCTCGCAACCCTAACCCTCTGTTCCTCCACTGCCAAGAGTCTTACCATTCAGTTATCATATTTGATGTACCAAAATGAACCTCCTCACAATTATCTGGGTTGAACTCCATCTGCTGCTTCTCAGCCCAGATTTGCATCCTATCAATGTCCCATTGTAACCTTTGACAGCCCTCCACACTATCCACAACACACCCAGGCAGAACAGTATTCAAGAGAAGACTCAAGGTTCAGTGGCTATACAAGGATGTTATGTTGTCTCCAGAGAACCAGAATCAGGAACATGTCGGAGCAGCTGCAGAAAATTCTCAAGTGCTCCTGGTACATACAGAACATAGAAATTTACAGCACAGCACAAGTGCTTTGGTCCACAATATTGTGCTAACCATGTACATTACTCAAGAGACCACCAAAAATGTTGCTATTGAATAGCCCTCTATTTTTCTGACCTCCGTGTACCTATCTAAGAGGCTTTTAAAAGACCCTATTGTATTCACTTCCACCACCACCGTTGGCAGTGCATTTCCCACACCCAGCAGCCTCTGTGTGAAAAACTTTCCTCTGACATCCCCTCGGTACCTATGTCCAAGCACCATAAAACTATGCCCCCTCTGGTCAACCTTTTCAGTCATGGAAAAAAAGCCTCTGGCTATCCACATGATCAATGCCCCTCATCATCTTACACACCTCTATCAAGTCACCTCTCACTCTCTGTCACTCCAAGGAAAAAAGGCCAAGTTCACTGAACCTATTATCATAAGGTACATACTCCAATCCAGGCAACATCATTGTAAGTCTCCTCTGCACTCTCTGTACGGTATCCACATCCTTCCTGTAGTGAGGTGATCAGAACTGAACACAGTACTGCAAGTGGGGTCGGACCAAGGTCTTATATAGCTGTAACATGACCTCACAACTCTTGGACTCAATCCCACGGTTGATGATGCCAACAGGACATACGCCTTCTTGAAAACATTGTCAATCTGCGTTGCAGCTTTGAGTGTCCTATCGAAACGGACTCCAAGATCTCTCAGATCTTCTACACTGCCTAGAGCCTTACCATTTATATGGTATTCTGTCTTCAAATTGGACATACTAAATTAATCACTCCACATTTCTCTCGGCTAAAGTCCGTCTACCAGTCCTCAGCCTAGTTCTGCATCCTATAGGTGTCCGGTTTAATCACTGACAGCCCTCCAGACGATGCACAGCAGCCCCAACATTGGTATCATCAGTAAACTTACTAACCCACCATTCTACTTATTCATCCAGGTCATTTATAAAAATCGCAAACAGGAAAGGTCCCAGAATCGATTCCTGTGAAAAATCATGGGTCACCGACCACCATGGAGAATATGAAGCATTTACAACCACCCTTTGTTTCTGTGGACAAGCCAATTCTGGATCCACAAAGCAAAGTCTCCTTGTATTCCATGCCTCCATACAGTCTAAAGAAGCCTTGCATGGGATAACCTTATCAAATGCCAAAAAAAAAAACATGGTAAAAAGAGGGTTGAACTTCTACAAAGTGAATAGGGGGAATTAGGAGAGAACTTAAAAAGCTCAACTTTCAGAGCAGTAATCTCGTGATTACACACTGTGCCACATATTGGTGAGGATAAAAATAGAATGATGATTCAGGTGAATATGTCACTGAGGGTCTGAGTTAGGGGGGCAAGATTGAAGTTCTTGGATCATTGCAATGTCTTCTGTGGTAGAGCGATATGTACAGAAGAGATGGATTGCTCCTGAACTGGAGGGGGACCAGTATCCTGTAGATTTGTGAGTGATGTGCAGAATAGTGTAAATGTGAGTTGCAGTCAGTGTGACCCTGAGCAGGAGATAATACTGTCGCCAATGAGAGCTCATTCGGTAAACAGGATAGACAGGAGTACAGACAAAAGAGAGGAAAGACAATGAGTTTAAACTCGATGCAAGCGGCTTGACAGGTGAGGTGGATGCGCTCAGGTGTGACGGGTGCTCGGGACTGCTGGGTCACTTCCTTTCATGTCGCAGGACAGAATTAATGGCTTTTCATTCCGGTTTGCAGACAATTCGAAGATAGGTGGGGGTTAGGTAGTGTTGAGGAAGCAGGGAATCTGCAGAAGGACAGACAGATTGTGAGAATGGACAAAGAAGTGGCAGATAGAATGTCATGCAGGGAACTGTATAGTCATGTATATAAGCAGTAATGACATGGGCCTTTTTCTAAGCAGGTTAAAAATTCAAAAACTGTGGTGCAAAGAGACTTGGGAGTCCTCCTGCAGGATTTCTGAAGGTTACCTTGCAGTTTGCAAGATGTTAGGGATAAATTTGTCCTGGTGAGGAAGATAAGGAATGGCAGGGTGAAAGAACTTTTAAAAAGGAAGGAAGAGTTGAAGATATTAGACAAGAGTTCAATATACATATATGTCCCTATATATAACTCCGATTAATTTTCTTGTCTATTCAACAAATCTGTAAATAATAACTATAACAGAATCAATGAAATTCCATCCACCTAGGACATTCAATCAGAGTACAGATCAGCAGTGTCAGTATTGCAGTTGAACAAAGGAGACTATGGAGCCATGAGGGAGGAGCTGGCCAAGGTTGACTAGTCGGATATCCTAGCAGAAAAGACAGTGGAACAGCAATAGCAGATATTCTTGGGAATAATGCCCAAGGTGCAAAATCAGTTCATCCCCCGGAGAAGGAAGGATTCAAAGTGGGGAAAGTGGCCACAGTGGTTGACAAAGGAAGTCAGAGATAGCATAGCATTAAAAAAGAAGTATAACAGAGCTAAGGTGAGTGGGAAGATGGATGATTGGGAAATTTTTAAGGAGCAACAGAACTTAACCAAAAAGAGAATACAGGAAGAAAAAATGAGGTATGAATGCAAGCTAGCTGGGAATATAAAGGAGGATAGCAAAAGTTTTTCTTTTTAGGTGTGACAAAAGAGGGTTACAAAAAGTACACCTAGACTAAGATGTTAACTGTCCTGTGCTGGCACCAGTGGGATCAGCAGTTGATCTGCCACCTGTCTTCAGGAGAAAGAGAGATGAGGAAGACAATGGAGCAGCATTTGGAAATGTTAATGAAGAGACGAGAGAGTTTAACGGAAGGAGACACCGGTCTGAGAACTGTCAAGATCGGCTCCTTTTTGAACCCTGAACTGTTTGAAGTGTGATGGACAGGCGATACCCCAGCAGGGGGATAAAAAGGGACAGGTTCGCTAAGGCAGCACACACGACACCACGAGGTAACGAGACCCTGGAAGCGGTGCGCCTCCCACAAGTCGGTGGGAGTTTTGGAGGGCTGTCGCGGGACCAAGCCATAGACGCACAGGGTGGAAAGGTACGATCGGTGGGAGCCTGGTGTGTGTCCTGCCTTGCCTGGGTGCCAGGTTCACTGCAGAGGAATGATCGTATCTGAAACGGAGGGGTCACAGTTGGTGACCTCAGGAGACATTACAAAGGGCTCGCCCAAAAACTGACTGTGAGGAATATCGAAGGTCTGTTTGGACTCCGATTTGAATATTCATTCGTGCTCTCTCTCTCTCTCTCTCTCCCACGGCGATGGCGATTACTGCGAACTGAACTAAACTGAACTCTGTCACTTTGAAACTGGTCATTTACCCCTAGATGACAATAGAGCTTGATTGTTCCTATTATCCTAGATCTGTGTACATGTGTGTTTATTCATTGCTAACCTGTTGCATTAATATCCTTACTATTAGAGTACTGTGTTGCTTATGTCTTTAATAAAACTTTCTTAGTTCCAGTAATCCAGACTCCAACTGAGTGATCCATTTCTGCTGGTTTGGCAACCCAGTTACGGGGTACGTAACATAGGTATGTGAAGAGAAGTAAGATAGTTAAGAACAATGTTTGGCCCTTGAAGAATGAATTGGGAGAAATTGTTATGGGAAGCAGAGAAATGGCAGACGAATTTGATAAGTACTTTGGATCTGTCTTCACTAGGGAAGACACAAGCAATCTTCCAGATGTATGGATGGGCCAAGGACATAGGGTAACAGAGGAACTGAAACAGATTGACATTAGGAAAGAAACGGTGATGAGTAGACTGATGGGACTGAAGGCTAACAAATCCCCAGGTCCAGATGGTCTGCATCCTAGGGTACTAAAAGAGGTGGCTCTGGAAATTGCGGATGCATTGGTGATCATTTTCAAATGTTCCTTAGATTCAGGATCAGTTCGTGAGAATTGGCAAATGGCTAATGTTATCCTACTTTTTAAGAAAGGAGGGAGGGAGAAAATAGAGAACTATCGACCTGTTAGCCTAACATCAGTAGTGGGGAAGATGCTAGAGTCCATTATTAAAGATGAAATAGCGGCATATCTTGATAGCATTGATAGGATTGGGCCGAGCCAGCATGGATTTACCAAGGGCAAATCATGCTTGACTAATCTATTGGAGTTTTTCGAGGATGTAACCAGGAAGATAGACACGGGATATCCAATGGATGTGGTGTACGTTGACTTTCAGAAGGCATTTGATAAGGTACCACATAGGAGATTGGTGGGTAAAATCAGAGCTCATGGCATTGTGGGGAGGATATTGACATGGATAGAAAACTGGTTGGCAGATAGAAAGCAAAGGGTAGCAGTGAATGGGTGTTTCTCGGAATGGCAGGTGGTGACTAGTGGGGTGCCACAGGGCTCGGTATTGGGACCACAGCTGTTTACGATTTACATCAATGATTTAGAGGAAGGCATTGTGAATAACATCAGCAAGTTTGCTGATGATACTAAGCTGGGTGGCAGTGTGACATGTGATGAGGATGTTAGGAGAATTCAAGGTGACTTGGATAGGCTGGGTGAGTGGGCAGAAACCTGGCAGATGGCGTTCAATGTGAATAAGTGTGAGGTTATTCACTTTGGGAGCAAGAACAGGAAGGCAGATTATTACCTGAACTGTGTGGAGTTAGGTAAGGGAGAAATACAAAGAGATCTAGGGGTACTTGTTCATCAGTCTCTGATGGTGAATGAGCAAGTGCAGCAGGCAGTGAAGAAGGCTAATGGAATGTTGGCCTTAATTACAAAGGGAATTGAGTACAAGAGCAAGGAAATCCTTTGCATTTGTACAGGGCCCTGGTGAGACCACACCTGGAATATTGTGTGCAGTCTTGGTCTCCAGGGTTAAGGAAGGACATCCTGGCTGTGGAGGAGGTGCAACGTAGGTTCACTAGGTTAATTCCTGGGGTGTCCGGACTGTCTTACGCAGAGAGGTTAGAGAGACTGGGCTTGTACACGCTGGAATTAAGGAGATTGAGGGGGGATCTGATTGAGCCATATAAGATTATTAAGGGATTGGACAAGATAGAGGCAGGAAATATGTTCCAGATGCTGGGAGAGTCCAGTACCAGAAGGCATGGTTTAAGAATAAGGGGTAGGTCATTTAGGACAGAGATGGGGAGGAACTTCTTCTCCCAGAGAGTTGTGGAGGTGTGGAACGTGCTGCCTCAGAAGGCAGTGGAGGCCAATTCTCTGGATGCTTTCAAGAAGGAGCTAGATAGGTATCTTATGGATAGGGGAATCAAGGGTTATGGGGACAAGGCAGGAACCGGGTATTGATAGTAGATGATCAGCCATGATCTCACAATGGCGGTGCAAGCTCGAAGGGCCGAATGGTCTACTTCTGCACCTATTGTCTATTGTCTACAGAGGACAACAAACAGTGCAAGTACAAAAAGAAGGAACAATAATTAAATAATCAATAAATATCGAGAATATGCGATGAGCTGGCCTTGAAAGTAAGTTTGTTGCTTGTGCAAATATTTCAATGATGGGGCAAGCGAAGGTGACTGAAGCTAATTTCTTTGGGCTCAAGAGTAAATGTAAGCAGGCTGTTTCCAGTTTTTCAACCATGGCCTTGGTATTTCTCATCAACCAGTGAGCCTTGTTCTTTACCCTAAAAGGAACAAGAAGGCCCTGAACTCCTGACATCACACTTTTATAGGCTTCCTACTTGCCAGATGCATCTTTCTTGTCAACCACTGCAAGATCACGCTTATTAGCTCCTCACTATGTTCTGGTCCTGTTTGGGAACTTAACTTTTTAATGGATTGCATTGTTCACAATAACCATTGAAAATCTATGAGAATTCTGGTTATTGGAGCCAGACTGCTCACCGACAGACAATTCTGCCACTTACCTCCATCATTTCTCAGAAGCAGTCCCAGTGTCGTGCCCTCTCAAGCAGTGTTCATCTCTGTCTTGATGAAGGAAACTTTCTTAGACACATTTCACAAATTCAGCTCCATGCCTTTTACACTATGAAAGGTCCAGTCAATATGAGGAAGTTAAAATCTCTTTCTAATACTACCTTATGATGTTTACAACTGCAGTCTCTCAACATATCTGTGACTCCAATTGCTGCTGACTGTTAGGGTTTCTATAATACCAAATCCTTATATCTAAGTGGTATTGATAGGGCCTCAACAGACAACTCAGGTGAGAATGATGCCCTCCCTACAGATCATTATTATGTCCTCTGCATTCAAGTTGTTAACTCCTTCTCCGCTCTTACCTGCATCTTTGTATCCTGGAACATTGAGCTGCCCATTCTGCCCTTCCCTCAACTATGTTTCTGTTATGGCTGTGATCGGACCACAAGGGGTAGGGGCAGAATTAGGCCATTCAACCAGATCCAGTCTGCTTCACCATTCCAGAATGGCTGAGGTTTTTTTTAATCCCTCTTCACACCATTCTCTAGCCTTTTCCACACACCCCATTGATGCACTGACGAATCAAAAATCTATCAACCTTTATTTTATACTGAATGGCTTGTCCTCCACTGCTGTCTGTGGTAATGAATTCCAGTTTCACTACCCACAACCTGAAGTAATTCCTCTTCATTTCTGTTCTAGATGGATATAGCTCTTCTCTGAGACTGTGCACTCTGGTCATAGATGCCTCCACCATAGGAATAAATTGAATTGAATTGACTTTATTTCTTACATCCTTTACATAGATGAAGTAAAAATCTTTACGTTACTTCTCCATCTAAATGTGCAATGTGCAATTATAGGAATTGATAATAATTTATAATAAAGCAAACAGTCAATGTAATATAGAATACACTTAAATCAGTCTGAATTAATTAGTCTGATGGCCCGGTGGAAGAAGCAGTCCCGGAACCTGTTGGTCCCGGATTTTATGTTGCAGTACCACTTCCCGGATGACAGCAGCTGGAATAGGTTGTGGTTGGGGTGACTTGGGTCCCCAATGATCCTACAGGCCCTTTGTACACACCTGTCTTTGTAAAGGTCCTGAATCATGGGAAGTTCACAACTACAGATGCGCTGGGCTGTCTGTACCACTCTCTGCAAAGTCCTGCATTTAAGGGAGGTACAGTTCCCATGCCAGTCAGGATGCTCTCAATTGTGCCCATGTAGAAAGTTTTTAGGGTTTTGGGGCTCAAGCCAAACTTTGTAAACTGTCCGAGGTGAAACAGGTGCTGTTGTGCCTTTTTCACCACACAGCTGGTGTGTACCCACCACATGAGGTCCATGATGATGTGGATGCTGAGGAACATAAAGCTAGTTATCCTCTCAACTCCAGATCCACTGATGTCAATAGTGCCTAGCCCATCTCCTTTCCTCCTGTAATCCACAACCAGCTCCTTTGTTTTTGCGACCTTGAGGGAGAGGTTCTTTTCTTGACACCACTGTGTCAGAGAGATGACTGTTTCTCTGTTGGCCACCTCGTTATTGTCTGAGATAAGGCCACTCAATGAAGAGTCGTTGGCAAATTCAATTAGCAGATGAGAGCTGTGGGTGATGATGCAGTCGAGGGTGTACAGGGAGTAAAGGAGGGGGCACAGAAGACAGCCCTGAGGGGCTCCTGTATTGAGAGTCAGAGGGGTGGAGGTGAGGGAGCCCAATCTTACCACCTGTTGGTGGTCTGACAGGAAGTTCAGGATACAGCTGCACAAGACAGTGTCAAGGTCGAGGTCTCTGAGCTCCTTGTCGAGCCTGGATGGAATTATGATGTTGAATGCTGAACTGTACTCCAAGAACTGCATTCTCGTACAAGCAATCTTCTTCTCCAGATGTGTAAGGACTGTGTGTTGAACAGTGGCTATTGCGTCGTTGGTCGATTGGTTATGTCGGTAGGGGAATTGTAGGGGGTCCAGTTTGGGTGTTAGCAAGCTGCAGATGTAATCCTTGACCAGCCTCTCAAAGCATTTGCTTGTTATTGCGGTGAGTGTGACAGGACACCAACTGAGGCATGTTACCTTGGTTTTTTCTGGTACAGGGACAATGTGGATAATTTGAAGCAGGAGGGCACTCTGTACTGGTAGAAGGAGAGATTAAACATCTTCTCGACATCCACTCTATATTGGTATTTCAATATTCAATAGGTCTCAATGAAATTCCCCCTATTTCTAATGAACTCCAGTGAGTACAGGCCTAGAGCCACCAATCTCACCTCAAGCATTAACCTTTATTTTCACCAATCAATCCCATGAAATTCTTTAGACCCTTTCTAATGCCAGGATACCTTTGTTGAGATAACGGGCCCACAACTGCTTATAATATTCTGAGTACAGTCTGACCAATGCCTTGTTGAACCTCAACATTAAATTTTGCTACTTCTTATTGACAAGTTGTTTTCGTTTTTCTTCTGACATATATCTTTGAGATTCTTTTTCTATTTTTGTAATCCCTTTTTCCAATTGATCCAGTTCTGCCATATATTCTTTCTTAATTTTAGACGTATAACTTATTATCTGGCCCCTAATACGCTTCAGACATATAGAACGGAAAAAGCAAATATAAGAACTAAACAAAGGTATTATGAGTTAGGTGAGAGAGCACATAAAATTCTTGCCTGGCAGTTGAAAACAGAACAAGCTTCCAAAACAATAAATGCAATTAGAACAAGGGCAAATAAAATATCTTATAAACCTCTTGAAATAAATGAAACCTTTAAAAATTTCTATTCTGAATTATATCAATCAGAATCCCAAAATGATGTTAATGAGATAGAAAGGTTTTTATCACAAGTTTCTCTTCCAAAATTGAATTTGGAAGAACAGAAGGGATTAGATATGCCTTTTACATTAAAAGAAGTTGAAGAAGCTTTGGGATCACTCCAAAGTAATAAATCCCCAGGAGAAGATGGTTTTCCACCTGAATTTTATAAAAAAAATTAAAGATTTATTATTTCCTCTTTTTATGGAACTAATACGTCAAGCAGAAAAAATACACAAACTTCCAGAATCTTTTTCAACAGCGATTGTAATAATATTGCCAAAAAAAGACAGAGATCCTATGAAACCAGCATCATACAGGCCTATTTCTTTATTGAATACAGATTATAAAATAATACCAAAAATTTTATCGAATAGATTATCTAAATATTTACCAAAATTAATACATATGGATCAAACAGGATTTATTAAAAATAGACAATTGGCAGATAATGTAACCCGGCTACTCAGTATAATTCATTTGGCACAAAAAAGGGATGAGAAGAGTATAGTAGTAGCTTTGGATGCAGAAAAAGCATTTGATAGATTAGAATGGGATTTTTTATTTAAAGTACTAGAAAAATATGGGTTAGGAACATCTTTTATAAATTGGATTAAAACTTTAAATTCTAGCCCTAAAGCTAAAGTAGTGACAAGCTCTCAAATTTCAACACCATTCCAGTTAAAAAGGTCAACTAGACAAGGTTGTCCACTATCACCTGCTTTATTTGTATTGGCGATAGAGCCATTAGCAGAACTAATTAGAATTGATCCAGATATTATGGGTTTTAGAGTTAATCAGGAGGAATATAAAATTAATCTTTTTGCTGATGATGTTTTGATCTATTTAACAAACCCACAATATTCGTTACATAAATTATCTTCTAGATTGGATGAATATGGGAAGGTATCAGGTTACAAAATAAATTGGGATAAAAGTGAAATTTTACCTCTTACTAAAGGAGACTATAGTCAATGTCGATTAGTAACCCAATTTAGATGGCCGGTAAATGGTATAAAGTATTTAGGTGTAAGACTTGATAATGATGTAAAGAATTTATATAAATTTAATTATTTACCACTATTGAAAAAAATTCAAGAAGATCTTGACAAATGGATGATATTACCAATAACATTAGTAGGTAGAGTCAATGTTGTAAAAATGAATATTTTTCCTAGATTACAGTATTTGTTTCAAACATTACCAATACAAGTGCCACAGAAATTTTTTCAGGAGTTAAATAAATGTGTGAGAAAATTTCTTTGGAAAGGTAAAATGTCAAAAATATCATTGGAAAAATTGACATGTAAATTTGGGTTAGGAGGGTTACAACTTACAAATTTTAAAAACTATTATAAAGCAAATCAACTTAGATTTATTGCATCTTTCTTCGATGATCGAAAACCAGCATGGATTAAAATAGAACTAGACAAGATAGGAGAAAATAGACCTGAAGATTTTATATATAAATGGGAATCTAAATTGATACGGGAAAAGAAAGAATCTCCTATATTAACACATTTGATTGATCTATGGAATAAGATAAATGTTGATAATGAAACATAGAAATCTCTATTAACAAGGAGACCTTTGTTCCAAAACAGACTTATTCCTTTTACAATGGACAATCAACTTTTATATAATTGGTACCAAAAAGGGATTAAATTTATAGGAGATTGTTTTGAACGAAGTATATTGATGTCATTTGAACAATTAAAGGATAAATATAAAATATCTAATAATACTTTCTTTTGTTACTTTCAATTAAAGGCTTACTTAAAAGGTAAGCTGTGTCAAACAATGTTTTTGCCAAAACCTAATGAAATTGAAATTTTAATACAAAGAGGGAAAATTAAAAAAATTATTTCTTGTATGTATAATTTGATTCAAGAACAGACAATTAAACAAGGAACCCATAAGTCAAAGCAAAAATGGGAAACAGATCTGAATATTAATATTGATGAAACAAATTGGTCAAGACTTTGTCTTGACAGTATGACAAATACAATAAATGTTCGACTTAGATTAGTACAATATCATTTTTACACCAATTATATATTACACCGCAAAAAATGAATAGATTAAATTCAAATCTATCTGATAAATGTTTTTGGTGTAATCAAGAAATTGGTACTTTTTTTACATTCTACTTGGTCTTGTTTTAAAATTCAACCCTTTTGGATAAATTTAAGAATCTTATTGGAACAAATTACTGGAACTCAACTTCCACATAACCCTGTATTATTTCTATTAGGTGATATTGAAGGGATAAAACCGAAACTTAAATTGAATAAATATCAGAAAGAATTTATAAAAATTGCATTGGCAGTAGCTAAGAAGACTATAGCAGTTACTTGGAAATCTGATTCCTATGTAAGTATGGATCGTTGGAATAATGAAATGGCTCGTTCTATTCCACTTGAAAAAATTACTTATAATTTAAGAGATAAATATGTAACATTTTTGAATATTTGGCGCCCTTATTTACAAAAGATAGGATGGCATATTTAAGTGCTCCGATAAAGACTTTGGTCACTTGGGGAAAGTAACGAATAATTATACCAAATTTATTTTGAATCCCATGGAGCATGTGGAAACCTTCCAATACCTAGGCGGTTCTTTTCTTTCTTTCTTTTTTTTTCTTTCTTTCTTTTTAGGTAGGACTATATATGGGGGGGGAGGGTTAAGGGGAGTGGGGAGGGTAGATTCTATTTTTTTCATGTATTCTTTTTGAAAATTCAATACAAATTATATTACAAAAAACATTAAATTTTGCTTTTGTTTACTTGTCCTCTTTAAATGATTGATAATGTTTGATTTGTCTTCCTTACCAAAAACTCAGCTGCAAGGCAACCTTTAGGAATCCTACAGGAGAACTCCCAAGTCCCTTTGCACATCCACTTTTTTGAATTTTTAACCTGCTTAGAAAATAGCCAACACCATTACTGCTTATATGCATGACCATACAGTTCCCGGCATCTGGCACTGCTTTGTCCATTCTCCGAATCTACCTGTCCTCCTGCAGATTCACTGCTTCTGCAACACTACCTGTCCCTCCACCTATCTTCGAATTGTCAATCACCACCTCCATTTCCATCACGTTTTCAGTCAGGAACTGCAGCTACTGCAAATTCCCTCATATGAAGTTATCAGTGACACCGACCGACTCCAGGATCTCCCAGGTTCTCAGGCAGAAAATGTCTCTGCCATAACTGTCATTACAGCTATGCAACAGGGAGAGGAATTCTGAAGAAAACCTCTGAAATTTGACTTTGCAGAGTACACTTCACCTTATAAGCCATTTCTCTGATTCACAGTCTGACTTGTTTCTTGCTTCCTATATGTTTTTCCAATGTCCTGTCCAATTTCAGCTTTCTAAATCTGACATATGACTCCTCCTACTTTTTTAAACAAATACAATATCTTTCATCTTCCTAAGTTCCTGAAAGTCCCCGTCCTTTTCTACCTTCCTAACATGGACAGGGAAATCCGGAATTCTGACCGACTGGACTGTGAGTGACTCTGACATGCCAGATGGAAAACAGGAACATTGACTTCCAGACTACCCTCTAAGATTCCTTTCCAATTCTGATGTAACTTGCCATCCACAAACCTACATTCATCGACCTGTAGGTCTAACCTTATCAATAACCATCTGAAACCCTTCAGATTTATAATCCTTAAATCTTTCCCAATTAAACTGCAAACATCTCTATAGGCTTATTACCAAGACTAAGTGAAGTATGTCCCCCTCCCTGGTGAGCATTTAGATGCTGTTTCAGGAAACCTTTCTGAACACACCTAACAAATAAAGCTCCATCCAAGCCTCAGGCAGTAAGGGAGCCCTAGTAATTCTGGGGAGATTAATTACCCCAGTACAGCAACTCTATTGAAATTTTATCAGACCATAACCTGCTGACATATCTGTTAATTTCTCTCACCGTCTATTGGTAGGCCTACAGTATCATCCCATTACAGTGATTGCACCTTCCGTATTTCTGACTGCTACCTACATTGTCTTACTGGATGAGTATCTTGGAGGACCTCAACTTCGTGACATTCTGCCTGATCAGCAGTGCAGCTCCCCAACATCGTTCACCTCTCTCTGGACTGTTTGAATCATCTAAATCCTGGAATGTTTAACCATCAGTCCTGCCCTTCTCTCAGCCCGATCTTTGCAATGGCTAACCCACTGTTTCACATAGTAATCCTATCTCCAAGTATGTCTGCCCTAACTTTTCCACACCCTTCCAGAATCACAAGACAGGGCAACAAAATCCTGATTGGCTAACATGCATCCAAGTCCTGTTATCTCCAGCCATAACCCAAACATTGCTGCTACAGAGAAACGGTTACTCCAACAGTGAACATTACAAAAAAACCTTTCCATTAGCAGTGAACCCTTACAGTGCGTTACAATGGGAAACATCCTCTCCATATCCACCCTATCTATTCTTTTCAACATTTGGTAAGTTTCATTTAGATGAACCGTATTCTTCTCAATTCCGGTGAGTCATCTGAAGGTTGACAAACGTTCCTCATATGTGAACCCCTTCATTCCTGTAATCATCCTCGTGAACCTCCGCTGGACTGTCTCCAATGACAACACATCCTTTCTAAGATATGAGGCCCAAAAGCTTACTCCAAGTGAGGCCTGGCTAGTGGCATGTAAAGGCACAGAACTATCTCTTTGCTTTTGTATTCTGTTCCCCTTGAAATAAACGCCAACATTGCATTTACCTTCTTTACCACAGACTCAGCCTATGAAATAACTTTTTTGATGTCTTTCATGAGGACATCTATGTCCCTCTGCACCTCTGATGCCTGAACCTTCTCCCCATTTAGATAACAGTCTGCACTATCATTCCTTTTACCAAAATTCATTATCATACCTTTTCCAACACTGTATTCCATCTGCCACTTTTTTGCCTATTCTTCCAACTTCTCTAAGTTCTGCTGCAAACACATTGCTTCATCAGCATTACTTACCCCTCCACCTACCTTCATATCATTTGCAAACTTTGCCACAAACCCTTCAATTCGATTAACTAAATCATTGATAAACACTGTGAAAAGTAGCAGTCCCAATACAGACCCCTGAGGAACACCACCAGTCAGTGGCAGCCAACCACAAAAGGCCTCTTTAATTCTCACTCTCTGCCTCCTGCCTGTCGGCCATTCCACTATCAATGCGAGTATCTTTCCTGTAATGCTCTAGGATTTTATCTTGTTTTGCAGCTTAATGTGTGGCACCTTTTCAACACCTTCTGAAAATCACTTTGTCCACAGTGCTTGTTACTTCCCTGAAGAATTCTAACTGATTTATCAAGGAAGATTCCCCTTCATAGAAATCATGCTGCCTGTGACTTAATTTATCATCCCTCTACAAGTACCTCGAGACCTCATCCTTAATAAGACACCAGTACTTTCCCAACCACTAAGGTTAGGCTAACTGGCCTCTCATTTCCTTCCTTTTGCCTTTCTCCCTTCTTAAAGAGTGGAGTGGGATTTGCAATCTCCCAGTCCCCTAGGACCATGCCAGAATCAAGTGATTCTTGAAAGATCATAACCATTATCTCTTCAGCCACCTCTCTCAGGAATCTGAGATGTAGTCCCTGGTGACATCCACCTTAACACCTCTGAGTTTGCCTAGCACTTTTTGTTTTTTTATTAACAATGGCATTTACTCCTGCTCCCTGATACTCACAAAACTCTGGTACATAGTGTTACGTACCCCGTAACTGGGTTGCCAAACCAGCAGAAATGGATCACTCAGTTGGAGTCTGGATTACTGGAACTAAGAAAGTTTTATTAAAGAAACAAGCAACACAGTAATCAAAAGGATAATAAATGCAACAGTTCAGCAATGATAAACACACATGTGCACAGAATTAAGATAACAGGATCAATCAAGCTCTATCGTTGTCTAGGGGTAAATGACCGATTTCAAAGTGACACAAAGTTCAGTCCAATTTAGTTCAGTTCGCAGTAATCGTTGCCATGGCGATGGACAACGTGGGGGGAGGGAGAGAGAGAACGAGAACGACTGATCATTCAGAACGGCTTCCACTCACAGACCTGCGATATTGCTCTCAAGCAGCTTTCGGGTGGGTCCTTTGTGATGTCACCTGAGGTCACCGACTGTGACCCCTCCTCCAGATGCGGTCGATCCTCTGCAGTGAACCCGGCACCCAAGCAAGGGTGGACACACACCGGGTTCCCGCTGATCGTACCTTTCCACCCTGTGCGTTTAAGGCTGATCCCCCGATCAGCCGTCCAAGAGCTTTCCACCGACTTGTGATAGGCGCACTGCTTCCAGGGTCTCGTTACCTCGGGTGTCGTGTGTGTCTTGCCTTAGCGAACCTGTCCCTTTTTATCCCCCTGCTGGGGTATCGCCTGTCCATCACTTCAAACAGTTCAGGGTTCAAAGGGGGAGCCGCTCTAGACAGCTCTCTCTCTCCCGTCCCTTCATTACACATCTCCAGATGCTGCTTCATTGTGTTCCTTATCTCTCCTTCCCCTGAGGACAGGTGGCAGACCAACTGCTGATGCCTCTGGTGGTAGCCCAGGCCAGCAAACATCTTAATTTATGTGTATTCTCGTCACAATAGCTAGCATCTTCTACAGTGAAGACAGATGTGAAGTCCTCATTAAGTTCATCTTCTATTTTTTGTCCCCCAGTACTATCTTACCAGCATCATTTGCCATTGGTTCAATAACAACCCTCAACTCCCTTTTACTTGATATATAACGAAAAAAAAACTTTTTTATCCTACCTTGTAGGTACTCCTGTCAATGTGAGATCATCTTTCTCTGTGCAACACAGCTATCCTGCACCTTGTGCAATATTCCCAGAAACTTCAGCCACCTCTGCTCTGCTGTAATCCCTGCCAGTATCAACCTCCAATCCACCTGGGCTCCAATCCACCCGGGCAAGGTCCTCTCTCATGCCTCTGTAAATCATTTTATTCCATTGGGCTATGATATATGTGAGTAATGCTTCACTCTCTCAAATTGCAGTATGAATTCAATCATATTATGATAACTGCCTCCTAAGGGTTCCTTCACATTAAGCTCCCTAATGAGATCGGGGCTATTACTCAACACGCAGTCTAAAGATAGGTTTTCACCGAGCAGGCTCAAGCAGAAGCTGCTCTAAAAAGCCATCTCATGGGCATTCAACAAATTCCCTCTCCTGTGAATCAACACCAACCTGACCTTCCCAATCCCCTTGCATATTGAAGTCTCCAATACAATTGTGTCATTACCCTTATTATCAGAATAAGAATCAAGTTAGTTAACTTAGAAGCAGCAGTTCAATGCAATACATAACACAGAAGAAGAAAAAAACTAAATTAAATATATAATATAATAAATAATAATAAATAAAGAAGTAAATCAATTACAGTATAGGAAAATTGATTAGATTAACATCATGCAAAAACACAGAAATAACATACATTAAAAAGTTAGGGAGTGTCCAAGGGTTCAAAGTCCATTTAGGAATCGGATAGCAGACTGGAAGCTTTTCCTGAAACGCTGAATGTGCGCCTTCAGGCCTTTGTACCTCCTACCTGATGGAAATAGTGAGAAAAGGGAATGCCCTGGGCTCTGGAGGTTCTCAATATTGGATGCTGCCTTTCTGAGACAGCGCTCCTTGAAGATCTCCTTGGTAAATTGTAGGCAAGTACCCAAGATGGAGCCGACTCAATTTATGACCCTCTGCAACTTCTTTCCGTCCTCCACCACCACCCCTCCCCTTACCAGACAGTGGTGCAGCCTGTCAGAATACTCTCCACGGTACATCTATAGACGCTTTTGAGTGTATTTGTTGACTTACAAAATCTTTTTAAATTCAAAATGATGTATAGCTGCTGTCTGGCCTTCTTTATAAAGGCATTGATATGTTTTGACCAGGTTAGATCCTCAGAAATCTTGACACCCGTGAACTTGAAACTGCTTCATCTCTCCTCTTCTGATCCCTCCATGAGGATTGGTATGTGCTCGCTCGTCGTACCCTTCTGGAAGTGCACAATCAGCTCTTTCGTCTTACTGACATTCAGTGCCAGGTTGTTGCTGTGGCACCCCTCCATTAGTTGGCATATCTCATGCCTGTAGGACCTCTCATCACCACCTGAGATTCTACCAACAATGGTTATATCATTAGCAAATTTATAGATGATATTTGAGCTGTTGCTAGCCACGCAGTCAAGAGTATGGAGAGAGTAGAGCAGTGGTCTAAGCACACACCCCTGAGGTGCACCAGTGTTGATTGCCAGCAAAGAGAAGAGGTTATCACCAATCCGCACAGATTGTGGCCTTCCGGTTTGGAAGCTGAGTATTCAATTGCAGAGGGAGGGACAGAGGCCCAGGTTCTGCAACTTCTCAATCAGGATTATGGGAATGATGGCATTAAATGCTGAGCAATAGTCTTGTCATCGGTGTTTGTGCTGTCCAGGTGGTGTTAAGCCGTGTGACGAGCCACTGAGATTGCATCTGCTGTTGAACACTTGTGGCGATAGGCAAATTGCAATGGGTCCAGGATCTTGCTGAGTCAGGAGTTCAGTCGTGTCATCACCAACCTCTCAAAGGATTTCATCACTGTAGATGTAAGTGCTACCAGACCATAGTCATTAAGGCAGCTCACATTATTCTTCTTAGGCACTCGTATAATTGTTGCTTTTCTGAAACGAGTGGAAGCATCTGCCCATAGCAGTGAGAGGTTGAAAATGCCCTTGAATACCCCCGCCAGTTAGTTGGTATAGGTTTTCAGTGTCTTAGAAGGTACGCCATCGGGACATTCCACCTTGCGAGAGTTCACTCTCTTTAAAGGCAGCTTAACATTGGCCTCTGAGACAGGGATCTACCTCCTTGCCCTCCAAGCTCCCTAACATATTTATGCATGCAGCATTGTCGCCGAGTCCAAATCTTTCCCCATTGGTAAATACTGAAACAAAGTACTTATGATGTATTTCACTCATATCCTGCACATCCAAGCAAATGATTCTCTTTTTATCCTTGAGGTGTCCTCCCCTCTCCCAAGTTATCTTCTTATCTTGATGTATGTACAGAGTACTTTGGGATTCACCTTAATTCTACTTGCCATTGACTTCTCATGACCCCTCTTGTTTTCATAAATTTCCTTTTTTAGTTCTTTTCTGGATTCTGTATAACCTTCATCTACTCCATTTGATCCTGACTTCCAAAATTTGACATACTTTTCCTTTTTCTTCTTGACTAAATTTATCACTTCTGTGGGCACCCAAGTTTCCCTTCTCTTTCCATCCCTGTCCTTCCCCCTAAGAGAAATATACCTTTCCTGTACTCTGTGCAATTGATCTTTAAACACTCTCCCCATGTCTGATAGGGATTTTCCAGAAGAAAAGTTATTTCCAATTAACCGTTCTGAGTCCCTGCATAATACCCTCGTAATTTTCCCTTCTCTGATTAAAAAATACCCCATCCTTATCTATAACTATCTTAAAAGTGAGAGAGTTGTGGTCCCTGTCAGCTAACTGCTCACCCACTGCGGGGGCAGCCACCTGAATAGACTCATTACCCAACACTAGGTAGTAGTACAATCCCATTAGTTTGATTGCTCCCTTCCTGTTCTTGAGTTCTACCCAAATGCACTCAGCGTCTGAACCCTCCGCTAGATCTCTCCTGAGTGCAGCTGTAATATTGTCCCCGACTGGTAGCCCAACTCACACCTCTTTTACCTCCTTCTCTATCTTTTCAAAAACTTCAAAAGCCTGGTAGATTAATTGTGCATCCCTGCCCATCTCTCAGCAAAGTCTCTGTAATGGCCACAACATTGTAGATCCATGTACTGATCTATGTTCTATGTTAATCATCTTTGTCCATAATATTCCTGACATTCAAATACACACCATTGAAATGATATGTCTCATAATACCTGTTAATTTGATTTTGCCTGGCCATACTTTCACTGATATCTACCTTCGGTTCTAATCCTTCACTTACTGACCTGGGGTTCCAATTCCCAGCCCCCTGCAAAACTAGTTTAAACCCTCTGAGTAGCATTAGCAAAACTCCCGGCCAGCATATTAGTTCCCTTCCAGTTCAGGTGCAACCTGTCCTTGTTCTACAGATCAGTCCTTGACCAGTGAAGGGTTCCATTGATCCGAGCGTGAAACCCTGCCCCCTGCACCATCTCCTCAATCAATCATTCAATTATGCTGTAATTCCGTTCCTAGCTACACTTGCCCATGGCACCGGGAGTAATCCAGAAATTACTACCTTGGAGGTCCTTCTCTTCACACCATTTCCTGTCTCTATATGCTCAGTCTGTAGAAGCTCATCCTCGTTTTTGGCAATGACATTAGTGTCAATATGCACAATGAGCTCTGGCCGCTCACCCTTCCCCTTGAGAATATTCTGCAGACACCCTGATAGATCTGGACCCGAGCACCCGGGAGGCAACACAGCATCCTGGAGTCTCTGTTGTGTGCACAGTATCTCCTATTTGTACCACTAACTATCAAGTTCCCAATCACTAATGCACTGCATGACTTGACCTTTCCCTGCCACAGGGGAACCACCAGGGTTTCTTCATCTCATTTTTAACTTTAAGAAATTTATTGAATCACGTACAGGCAAAAGTTACCAAAATTGTTCATGGACCAGTGCTGACTGGCGAATAGTCGGTGACTGCATCGGTTTCCTTCCAGAGACCAAAGGCGAGTTGGATGGTGCATTCACTGGCCGCAATATACTGTCCTTTGTGTACGTGGGAGACAGAAGGAAGTGGCGATATAAGATAGTGCAGTTACTGTGGATATGGTGAGGGCCATATCAATGACAGTTACGTCCTGCAGAGTCAGAGCCCAAGTTCACGGTCAGATTGCGAAGTTCGGTCTGGGATGAGAAGCAGCGAGAGCCAGTGCCTGATTCCGGGAGCAAATCTCAGCGATTCCAGGACCAGTGCAGTTGTCAAATTGTGGCCGGTTGGGAATATTTTGCAGTAAGTGTGATTACACTCACAAATTGCGGTACTGCCATTTTATGCTGTCCTGGGTCTGGGGAGGAGCTCTGAGTGGAACTGCAATTATTCCGTATTGCAGACCGCACTGGTTTCCTTCCAGAGACCAAAGGCAAGATAGATGGTGTGTTCACTGGCCACAAGATACTGATCTTTGTGTACATGGGTGACAGAAGGAAAGAGGCCTCTTTCCTAATTCTATACACTCAGCATGTAGGACCTCTTCTCAGTTTTTGACAATGACATTGGTGCCAATTTGCAACAGGACCTCTGGCTTTTCACCCTTCCTCTTGACAATATCCTACAGCTGCACCTCTACACCCTGGACCCCAGCACCAGGGAGACAACACACCATCCTTGAGTTTATTTTGCTGCCACAGCATCAACTGCCTGTCCCTCTAACTACTGAGTCTCCTGTCACCACCACACTGCCTGACTTTTACTTTCCTGCCACAGGGGAACCACCAGGATTCCTTCGTCTCACTTTGAACTTACAGAATTCATAGAATCAGGTACAGGCAAAAGTTTCCAAAAAGTGTTAGTGGACTCAGGCTGACTGTCTGAGAACCTTGCTTAAAAACTGCCACGTTCTTGACATTGAAGATCACGGAGATCAGGCCCACAGGCCAAGTGTTGCATGGTGCACATAGAAGGTGACCACATCGGTTTCCTTCCAGAGTCCAAAGGCGAGCTGGATGGTGCAGGCATTGGGTGTAGGACAATGTCCCTTGTGTACATGGGTAACATCTATATATGGAATACTGAAAAAAATAGTACCCCTGTAATACATTTTAACCACAGGGTATATGCAAATATGAGAGCTATAGTCAAGTGGGAAATTGTGATTGCCAAAGGCAGCTTGAGAAGGATATTCCTGATAATGGTAACATTGAACCCCAAGAGACTTTGTCAATATTTTAGTTGTAAAAGAAACGTCAAGTGGGAAGTTAAGTGTATTTGGAATAACAGTGGGGTATTAAATTATGCAGAGAAGGACATAGCGGATACTCTCAACTCTTATTTTGCTGAAGTGTTCACCTGCAAAGATGTTAGCAATATGCCAGTAAGGGTAGAGAAAAATAAAGTTGCTTAAAGTGACTCTGAGATCTTAGAAAGTGAAAAGCCTGAAAGTTAATAAATCTCAGTGTCAGACAACATATATCCAAGGGTACTTAAACTAGTCTAGGATTGAAAATACAAAGGCCTAACAAGAATTATTCAAAATTCTCTTAAGATTGGTAAAATCCTGAAGGTCTTGAAATGGGCTAACGTTTTACTGGTATGTAAGAAGGGTGACTGTGCTGACCCTTGTAACTATGGACCAGTAAGCTTGATGTGTATTGTGTGTAAGATAAGGGAAACATTAATAAAGAACGAGTTGTAAAATCATCTGGTAAGAACAGGCATGCAGCTAGTGGGAGTATAGGATCCTTGTCAGGTTGGCTGCCAGTAACTAGTGATGATCCGCAGGGGTCGGTGTTGGGACCAATTCTTTTTATGCTGTACCTCATGATTTCCATGGTGAAATAGATGGCCTTGTTGCCAAGTCTGCAGATGATACAAAGATTGGCGGAGGGGCATGTAGTGTTGAGTAAGCAGGTAGGATGCAGAAGGACTTGGACAAATTAAGAGAATGGGCAGGAAAGTGGCAAATGAAATATAATGTTAGAAAATGCACGGTCATGTACTTTGGTAGTTGAAATAAATGTGCGAACTATTTTCTATATGGGGAGAAAATCCAAAAATCAGAGATGCAAAAGGACTTGGGACTGCTTGTGTAGAACACCCTAAAGGTCAACTTGCAGGTTGAGTTGGTGGTGAGGAAGGCAAATGCAATGTTAGCATTCATTTCAAGAGGTCGAGAATACAAGAGCAGGGATGTGAAACGTCCACTGTACCTCTTCCTATAGATGCTGCCCGGCCTGCTGCGTTCACCAGCAACTTTTATGTGTGTTGCTCATTGTTTTGCCAACTGAAATATTTCTCAATTTCTTTTGACATTTGAGGTGCTCATTAAAGACTATTAGATCAGCAACATCACACACAAAATGCTGGAGGAACTTGGATTTCCAGCATTTGCAGATTTTCCCGTGTTTATACAATCTACGCAGTTTTATCTCCTGCATCCATTCATCTGCCTATTTTGAGTACTGTATTTATTCCTGTAGCTGGTTTGCCTCTTCCTTTGCAGATTGGAATATTTCTTCTCTATTTCTTTTGTCCTTTGATGAGATTTGAGATGCCCATTAAAGACTGCTACATCACACAAAATGCTGGAGGAATCAGCAGAGTTCATTGTGTTGCCTTGGATTTCCAGCATCTGCAGATTCTCTCCTGTTTTTACATCAGCAACATGCTTATTGACCGTTTCCATCCTGATCTCTGTTTCTCTAGTGTATATTTGTACGAATTTGTGTTTGTATGTTTTGAATTGTATTGCTTTATGAATTACATCCTTCATATACATGAGGAGTAAAAATATTTATGTTATGTCTACATCTAAATGTGCAATGTGCAATTTATAATAATTAATAATAAATAGAATGCACAACAGGACAGTCACTATAACATAGAAACACAATTGTACAGTTGTTTCTTGTGTGTTTGTGTGTGTGTGTGTTTGTGTGTGAGACAGAGAGACTGAGAGAGACTGTGAGTGTGAGAGACTGAGACTGAGTGAGTGTGTGTATCACCAGGAAGAAGCTGAAGGACAGTCCAAAATGGGAAACTGCAGGGACAGAGGTAGGGATCGGTCAGTGTCGCTGGTCTCCGTTCAGAGATGAATAATTAGCCAACCAAAAGATGAAATCTGTAAATGTAGCTGCTCAGTCTCAGTCTTTGAAATTAAATCTATCGGTTGATTTCCACCAGAGGCACTGCTGAGGTAATGCCAAAGAGTTTTGATGTATTTGTCTCCAATCGCCCGAATATTTACACCAGAGACAATGGTATTGAGTTGAAGTGTTTGTTCAAGAAATTGTAACTGAGCAAGTTAGTGAGGTGCATAACCGTATCTCGGGAGACAGACCCTCTGTATAAATCAGGACTGCTTTGAATGCATCAGCTGTCTACCGGAGCTGTGAACACAGGAGCAACAAAAATCACAGGTTTGCACTAAAATGGTGTATCCAGTTACCTGGCGGATAGAAGACGTTTATTGTCGCAGTTACAGTGGCATGCAAAAGTTTGGGCACCCCTGGTCAAAATTTCTGTAACTGTGAATAGTTAAGTGAGTAGATGAACTGATCTCCAAAAGTCATAAAATTAAAGATGAAACATTCTTTTCAACATTTTAAGCAAGATTAGTGTATTATTTTTGTTTTGTACAATTTTAGAGTGAAAAACAGGAAAAGAGCACCATGCAAAAGTTTGGGCACCCCAAGAGATTTGAGCTCTCCGATAACTTTTACCAAGGTCTCAGACCTTAATTAGCTTGTTAGGGCTACGGCTAGCATGTCATTGTGAGGAAAGGCCAGGTGATGCAAATTTCAAAGCTTTATAAATACCCTGACTCCTCAAACCTTGTCCCAACAATCAGCAGCCATGGGCTCCTCTGAGCAGCTGCCTAGCACTCTGAAAATTAAAATAAATGATGCCAACAAAGCAGGAGAAGGCTATGAGAAAATAGCAAAGCGTTTTCAGGTAGCCATTTCCTCAGTTTGTAATGTAATTAAGAAATGGCAGTTAACAGGAATGGTGGAGGTCAAGTTGAGGTCTGGAAGACCAAGAAAACTTTCCAAGAGAACTGCTCGTAGGATTGCTAGAAAGGCAAATCAAAACCCCTGTTTGACTGCAAAAGACCTTCAGGAAGATTTAGCAGACTCTGGAGTGGTGGTGCACTGTTCAACTGTGCAGCGACACCTGCACAAATATGACCTTCATGGAAGAGTCATCAGAAGAAAATCTTTCCTGCGTCCTCACCACAAATTTCAGGGTCAGAAGTTTGCAAAGGAATATCTAAACAAGTCTGATGCATTTTGGAAACAAGCCCTGATGAAGCTAAAATAGAACTTATTGGCCGCAATGAGAAAAGGTATGTTTGGAGGAAAAAGGGTGCAGAATTTCGTGAAAAGAACACCTCTCCAACTGCTAAGCACAGGGGTGGATCAATCATGCTTTGGACTTGTGTTGCAGCCTGTGGCACGGGGAACATTTCACTGGTAGAGGGAAGAATGAATTCAATTAAATACCAGCAAATTCTGGAAGCAAACATCACACCATCTGTAAGAAAGCTGAAGATGAAAAGAGGATGGCTTCTACAACAGCATAATGATCCTAAACACACCTCAAAATCCACAATTGACTACCACAAGAGGCGCAAGCTGAAGGTTTTGCCATGTCCCTGAAAGTCCCCTGACCTAAACATCATTGAAAATCTGTGGATAGACATGAAAAGGGCAGTGCATGCAAGACGGCCCAAGATTCTCAGAGAACTAGAAGCCTTTTGCAAGGAAGAATGGGTAAAAATCCCCCAAACAAGAATTGAAGGTCTCTCAGCTGGCTACAGAAAGTGTTTACAAACTCTGATACTTGCCAAAGGGGGTGTTGCTAAGTACTGACCGTGCAGGGTGCCCAAACTTTTGCTTTGGGCCCTTTTCCTTTTTTGTTATCTTGAAACTGTAAAGGTGGAGTTGCTGGTAGTGTTGGTTGTGTTGCGATGGGTGGAGAAAGCTAGGCAAGTCAAAGTGTTGATATGCTCAGATTCATCCTCAGTTCTAGCAAGTTTAAGGTCTTTTCACTCAAACAGTCAGCAAGGTGTACTTTATGAAGCCCTTCAGTCAGTCACAAGAATTGCAAATCAGGGAGGTCAGGTAAAATTTCTATGGGTTCCAGCACGTGTAGGGATGAAGGGGAATGAGAGGGTGGATGAGTTGTCAAAGAGGGCGTTAAAGAAAGAAAATATAGAAATGCACATTTGTATCAGTAAAGCAGAGGTTAAGTGTGTAATCTGGGAAAAAAAATCAACCAAATGTGTCAAGAAAGATGGGACAGGGAGGGGAAAGGGAGGCATTTATATCAAATACAAAAGAGTGTTGCAGGTACTGGGGTAGGTAGTGGATACAGAAGAGAGGAGACTGTGTGGACTGGATTAAGGCTGGGGCATTGTGCATTTCCCTATTCACTAGGGAAAAAGACCTTGGCAATTGCAGGAATGACTTACAGTGGACTGAAACACTTGGGAATATATAGACATTAAGAAAGAGGATGTGCTGGAGCTTTTGAAAAGCATCAAGTTAGATAAGTCACCGGGATCGGATGAGGTATACCCTAGGCTACTGTGAGAAGCGAGGGAGGAGATTGCTGAGCCTCTTGTGATGATCTTTGCATCATCAATAGGGACGGGAGAAGTACCGGAGGATTGGAGGGTTACAAATGTTGTTCCCTTGTTCAAGAAAAGGAGTAGAGATAACTTGGGAAATTGTAGACAAGTGAGTCTGACTTCAGTGGTGTGCAAGTTGTTGGAGAAGGTCGTGAAAGGTACGATTTATGAGCATTTGGAGAGACATAATCTGATTCGGGATAGCCTGCATGGCTTTGTCAAGGGAAGGTCGTGCCTCATGAACCTGATTGAATTCTTTGAGGATGTAATAAAACACTTTGAAGGTAGAGTAGGGAAGTAGTGTATATGGATTTCAGTAAGACATTTGAAAAGGTTCCCCGTGCAAGGCTCCTTCAGGAAGTAAGGAGGCATGGGATCCAAGGAGACCCTGCTTTGTGAGTCCACAATTGGCTTGCCAGCAGAAGACAAAGGGTGGTTGTATATGGTTCATATTCTGCATGGAGGTCGGTGACCAGTGGTGTTCTGCAGGGATCTGTTCTGGGAACCCTCTTCTTTGTGACTTTTACAAATGACCTGGATGAAGAAGTAGAAAAGTGGGTTAGTAAGTTTGCTGATGACACAAATGTTGGGGGTGCTGTAGGTAGTCTGGAGGGTTGTCAGAGGTTACAGCGGGACAGCAACGGGATGCAGAACTGGGCTGAAAAGTGGCAGATGGAGTTCAACCCAGATAAGTGTGAAGTGGTTCATTTTGTTAGGTCCAATTTGAAGACAGATTATAATATAAATGGTAAGACTCTTGGCAGTGTGGAGGGTCTGAGAGATCTTGGGGTCTGTGTTGATAGGACACTCAAAGCTGCTGCGCGGGTTGACAGTGTTGTTAAGAAGGCGTGTGGTGTGTTGGCGTTCATCAACCATGGGATTGAGTTCAAGAGCCGTGAGGTAATGTTACAGCTATATAAGACCTTGGTCAGACCCCAATTGGAGTACTGTGTTCAGTTCTGGTCACCTCACTACAGGAAGGACGTGGATACTCTAGAGAGAGTGCAGAAGCCATTTACAAGGGTGTTACCTGGATTGAAGAGCGTACCTTATGAGAATAGGTTGAGTGTACTTGGCCTTTTCTGCTTGGAGCGATGGAGGATGAGAGGTGATCTGATGGAGGTCTATAAGATGATGAGGGGCATTGATCGTGTGGATAGCCAGAGGCTTTTTCCCAGGGATGAAATGGCTAACACAAGGGGTCATAGTTTTAAGGTGCTTGGAAATGGGTACCGAGGGGACATCAGGGGTAAGTTTTTCACACAGATGACCTCATGGAGGTCTATAAGATGATGAGGGGCATTGATCGTGTGGATAGCCAGAGGCTTTTTCCCAGGGATGAAATGGCTAACACAAGGGGTCATAGTTTTAAGGTGCTTGGAAATGGGTACCGAGGGGACATCAGGGGTAAGTTTTTCACACAGAGTGGTGGGTGTGTGGACTGCACTGCTGGTAGTGGTGGTGGAAGTGGATATAATAGTGTCTTTTAAGATACTCTTAGATAGGTACATACAGCCTAGACAAATAGAGGGCTACGTGGTAGGGAAATTTGAGGCATTCTGTAGAGTAGGTTACACGATTGGCAGAACATTGTGGGCCGAGGGCCTGTAATGTGCTGCAAATTTCTGTGTTCTATGTTCTTCTTTCATTTCCATAGATGCTGCCTGACCTGCTGAGTTCCTCCAACATTTTGTGTGCATGTTTGAGAAATGGCTGATAATATTAGCACTGATAAACATAATGTGATGTGTTTTGGGAGTATTAAGGAGGCTGGGACATGCACCATGGATAGTCCGATCATTGGAAGTATCGAGGAAGGGATGGATCTTGGTCTGCAAGACCAAAGAGCCTTGGAAGATGGCAGCATAGCGAGACAAAGACCATACTGAATATTGGCTTTCATTATCTGGGGCACTGAAAGCTGCTTATTCAGTTAATTAGTATGCCAAAATAGTCGTGAACATAATGATTTAGTAATTGTACAAATGGCATTTTAGTACACAAAAATTCCTGAAAGAAATACTAGAAAGAACAGCTAGTAAATTTAGTAACTTCACCATTAATGGCTGGGGATTGGAAATGATAATGTTCTTAGTGTATTAAAAATGGTGTCCGATGGAATCAGGAGCCTAACAATCTTATCCTATCGACAACCCTCATGCCCATATTTAAATTTAAAAAGAATTCTTTCTTTGGGAAGCAAGCTCTGGGAAGGTTTGTGTAGTGGCAAAACGGATCCAAAATCAAAACAAAACAATTGTTATCAGCCTGCGACTCCACGGCGTTGTTATACTTGTGTGACACGCCACTGCTCCAAAGATTCGAATTCCTCATTCTGTTCCTTAATTAGCAATTAGCAAACATACAGTTAAGCATTATTGAGCGTTATCTCAGCAATCAGCAAAGATATGACCTTCACGGTCCCAAAATAAGCACCTACAAGTAACTTATTCCCTTCGTGTTCACCAGCAACTTTGATGTGTGTTGCTTGTCAATAAGTTTCTTTCTTCACTCTCCTAGTGAACCTGCTGTCAATGGAATTGACATATTTCACCAGCTGTCTGCTGTTTGCAGCTATAGTTAAGGAAAGGGTTTGGGACTACTCTTTCACAGTTGCACTCAGCCATATCCTGCTGACTTCAGCAGGTAAGAACTCCAATTTAATCATATCATGAATTGGAATATGAGAGTCATTTTATATCGGCTTTAAATACTATTGTTTTCCTCAGTGTCAATTATTCTAATTGTTCTTTGTTTCACTGGTTAGTATATCCTGGGCCACTGAGGTGGGGACCAAGAAATTCTCCATCAGTTCACGTGCCTATGAAGTATATCTGCCAGGGTTTATGCAGAACCAGACAGAGGTGGCAACATGTGGCTTGGTGTAAAGGCTGTACTTCTGCATCAATGGTCTCGAGTAATAAGTCAGAAAACATGAGAAGCTGGGGTTATTCTCCTTAAAGCAATGAAGGTTGAGAGTTGATTTGATAGAGATGTACGGGTCTGTCACTAGTCAGGTTAAGCAGATGGGGGTGGGGGACGTGTGAAGGGGGTTTCAAGGTCACGTGTAGAAGGAGATAGACGGAAAAACATTTCATGCAGAATACTTACAATTTTGAACTCATCAGCTGTCAGCGTGGTAAGAAACCATTTTCAAAAAGGAACTGGATAGGCAGAAAGGAAAATAATTGCCTGGAGTTTGGGAAAGGACTACGGGCTGCTCTTCTGGGTACTGGTGGTGGGTAAATGGTCGTCCTCTACTCTGTGATTTGAATGAAAAGATGAGAACTATAAGATCAACATTTATTTACCAATTTCTGTATTCAGTAATGCTACACATTACTGTTCTTCATGGGCCTTAATTCAGAAAAAAGGGAACCCAATGAAAAACGTAATATTTAATCTTTGTTATTGACAGCAAAACCCCAACTTTGTTGGAAGTAGAAGTCTGCTGCGCCAAACCATCATGGCTGATGTATCATCCCTCTCAATCCCATTTATTTATTTACTCATATCTGTGTTTGTTTGTTTGTTTATTTATTGATATACAGCGTGGAGTAGGCCTTTCCTGCCCTTCGAACCGCGCCACCCAGCAATCTCCCAATTTAATCCCAGTCTAATCACAGCTCAATTTACAATGACCAGTTAATCTACTAATCGATACAACTTTGGACTGTGGGAGAAAACCAGAGCACCCGGAGGAAACCCACGCGGTCATGGGGGGGAACGTACAAACTCCTTACAGGCAGCGTCGGGAATTAAACCCAGGTTGATGTTACTGTAAAACTTTTCCTAGCCACTATGCTACCGTGCTGCCGCATTCTCCTACCTTCTCCCTGTAACCTTCAACGCCCTTACTAATCAAGAACTTATCAACCTCTGCTTTAAACAGACCCAGTGACTTGGCCTCCACGGCCATCTGTGGCAGTGAATTCCAAAGATTCACCATCCTCTGGCTAAAGAAATTCCTCCTCATTTTGCTTGTTTTAAGAATCTTATGTCGAGGTGTGAAGCACTGCAAAGTCATTAAATTCGGGTTTCATTTCATTTCCAGTGATGGTCGAATTTCCTTTAGTATGGCAGTGGTGGTTGGCATTGGGTGAGTCTGAGTAGATTTTCTTCAAAAATGTTATAAACATGCTGTAGATTCTTTATTCAATTCACCTCTGAATAGTTAAATCAGACTCTACTGGACAATGAACACTAGATTTCTTTTTGCAGCTTAACAGAGATACAATGCTGAAATGATGTTATCATGGTTAGTCATAGAGTCAGGCCCTTTGGCCTAAATTGTCTATGCTGACCATGTCATACAGCAATCTACTCTCATCTGCTCATGTTTGGATCACAGCTCTTTAAACCTCTCCAATCCATGCACTTGATGGTTTTTAAATGTTCAATGGTTCAGTTTAATATCAGAGGATGTATACAGTATACAACTTGAAATTCTTATTCTTCACAGACTTCCACCAAACAGTACTCTAGTAATTTTATATATTGCGCTATACTGCTGCAAAAAAAAAAATAATTTCATGGCATATGTGAGTGGTGATAAACCTATGGGTCTCTATTGTGGACTGAGAGTGGGAAGGGAGCAGGGAGAGGAGAATCATGGTTGGGAAAGGGGAAGGGAGTGGGAAGCACCAGCGAGACATTCTGAAATGATTAATAAACCAATTGTTTGGCATCAAATGACCTTGCCTGTTGTCTCAGGGCTGGGTGTGTCTGCACCTACAGCAAATCCCCACCCCTGGCACTCCTCTGCTTCCACCTGTCCCACACCCCTCCCATGGCGCTCCACGCTCACTATTCCCAACATCCTTTGCTTCTGCCAGAGTTGCAAACTCGCTCTCTGCTCCACATTGGCAAGTACAGCACCGTGCAAAAGCCTCAGCTGTGTCTCTGTGCCTGAGACTTTTGCACTGTACTGTATCTGGCAGCTCATCCCAAATACATACACACCGCCCTTTGCACTGAGAAGCTGCCCCTGATGTCCCTTTTAAATTTCTGATGCCTGATCTTCAACCTATTCCATCTTATAAAGTATTGTAAGACTATCTGTACAGTTCATAGACCATGGTGATAGTTATGAGTTTTAACGACTATGATTCTTCTTTTAGGTGTCGGTTTGTTGCTGATGATTGCTGATGGACAGTTGGTTGCACATTTCGTTTGCCGGAATAACCCCAGTTACTCTTCAGTCAATGTTTGAGAGAGAATGGAGGAAACATGGCTGCAGACATCAAGGAACTAAAGAGAGCTCTACGACTGTGTGGACTGATACCATATCTGTATTCACTTCAGTAAAAAAAAAGTTGCGCTTCTTCAGCGATATCATATGCTTGAAATGCAGACCCTACATTTTATCAGTGAGACGGGATATTTTGTAGCAAGAAAATTATGAAAATCGGGGAACTGAAACAAGAGATTAATTTTACAATTTCATTCCCCTGCGTTGTTCTGATGTTTAATTGTTCCCACTTTCCCTCTTGAAAAGTGATGAGTTTGGAGATAATTTTAATTTGGCCCAAACTTATGTGCAGTTGGAACGGCTTGAAAAAGTTTGCTTTCAACATGCTCTTGATAAGGATTGCTGGAACAGAATTATCTCGGGTATAAGTTGAGACCTTGTAAAATGTGCTCCAGTCAGGCCTGCTTTTGTTCAGTTTGACTGTGCCATGTTGACGTGAAAACAAACTTGTGAAACTTTTAAACAGTGAGCACGAAAATAATCAGTTTATTCAGATTTTCTTTTTATGTGTAGTGTATTCATAGTCGTAAAGTAGAATTTAAAATACTCCCCAGAAGTGTTTACAGTATTCATGTAAAATATTAAACATTATTTCTATTTTGATGCAGAGTTTATAAACATTTATTTTAATAATTATAATAAACATATACATATGTATATAATTATTTCTATTTTGTATTATTTTATTTAGCGATACTGTATAGTACGGAATGGGCCCTTCCGGCCCAACAAGTTACACCACCCAGCAACTCACCTATTCAACAGTAGCCTAATCACAGGACACTTTACAATGACCAATTAACCGATGGACCGGTACGTCTTTGGGATGTGGGAGGAAACCGGAGCACCTGGAGGAAACCCGCGTGGTCCCGGAGAGAATGTACAAACTCCTTGCAGAAGGCACTGGAATTGAACTCCCAACTCTGGAACACCCTGAACTGTGAAAGCATTGTGCTAACTGCTACACCACCATGGTGCCTGCCCTTCAACCCCTGTAACTTCAAATTTTAAAATAAATAAAATACTACCCATTGCCGATTTCTATATGGTGAAATTTAATCTACAAAGTTCGCAAATAAGATTGAAAGAGTACAGAAAAAAATTTACAAAGATGTTGCCAGAACTGAAAGACCTGAGTTATAAGGAAAGATTGAACAGGTGAGGACTTTATTCCATAGAATGTAGAAGACTGAGAGGAGATTTGATAGAGGTATACAAAATTATGAGGGGTATAGATAAGAAAATGTAAGCAGGCTTTTTCCACAGAGGTTGGATGGGACTACAACTAGGGGTCATGGTTTAAGGGTGAAAGGTGAAAAGTTTAAGGAGAACATAAGGGGAAACGTCTTCACTCAGAGGGTTGTGAGTGTGTGGAATGAGCTGCCAGTGCAGGTGGTGCATGCGAGCTCGATTTCAACATTTAAGAGAAATTTGGATAGGTACATGGGTGGTAGGGGTATGCAGGGCTATGGTCCCAGTGTAGGTTGATGGGAGTAGGGAGTTCAAACAGTTCGACATGGATTAGATGGGCCAAAGGGCCTTTTCTGTGCCAATGGTCAGGAACATGGGTAGATTACAGCTGGAGCTAAGGTCCAAAGTGCACCAACTGCGACTCCAGCCTTGAACTCCAGGCCGGGTCTTTATGTGCTGCTACTGTGACTCCCGTCTCCCTTTCCCCCACCGCCACTCTGCAACCCCCGTCACCCTCAGATCCCACCGTCAGCTCCTGGGCCCTCAGAGGCTCCATCTTCCTCTCACCCCAACCCTCCCCTCTCCACTGACACCCCTAGCCTCCCCCTCCCCACTCTGATCCCAGCTCTCATCCGTGCCGGGTCTTTACCATCCCCTCTGACCTTCAACTGTCTGAGGTAGAATGCTCTATCCTCAGTAAGGGCCTCACCTTTGTCCCCCTTCACCCACACATCAGCGAGTTGTGCGTTCGCCATGATGCGGAACTCTTCTTCTGCCATCTCCGTCTCCAAGCCTACTTCTTCAGCAAGGACTCTTCCACCCTCACTGATGACCCCTCCTCCTCTTCATGGACACCCTGTACTGGTTTTCTGCCTGCTCTGGATCTCTTTATTGCTAACTGCCGACGGGACATCAACTGTCTCGACTTCACGGCACCTTGTTCCCATTCCAACCTTACTCCTTCCGAACACTCTGCTCTCCACTCCCTCCAAACTAATCCTAACCTTACTATCAAACTCACTGATAAGGGGGGTGCTGTTGTAGTCTGGCGTACTGACCTCTACCCTGCAGAGGCACAGCGATAACTCGCGGATACCTCCTCTTATTCACCCCTCAATCGTGACTCCACTAAGGAGCACCAGGCCATTGTCTCCCACACCATCACCGACTTTATCCGCTCAGGAGATCTCCCATCCACTGCTACCAACCTTATAGTTCCCACACCTCGCACTTCCCATTTTTACCTCCTACCCAAGATCCACAGACCTGCCTGTCCTCGCAGACCTATTGTCTCAGCTTGCTCCTGCCCCACTGAACTTGTTTCTGCATACCTCGACACGGTTTTATCCCCCCTTGTTCAATCCCTTCCTACCTATGTTTGTGACGCTTCTCACGCTCTGATACTTTTCGATGATTTTAAGTTCCCTGGCCCCCACCGCTTTATTTTCACCATGGATGTACAGTCCCTATATACTTCTATTCCCCATCAGGAAGGTCTCAAAGCTCTCCATTTCTTTTTGATTCCAGACCTCAGCAGTTCCCCTCTACCACCACTCTGCTCCGTCTAGCAGAATTAGTCCTTACTCTTAATAATTTCTCCTTTGGCTCCTGGCACTTCCTCCAGACTGTACCCCTTCCTACAGATGCTGCCTGGCCTGCTGCATTCACCAGCAACTTTGATGTGTGTTGCTTGAATTTCCAGCATCTGCAGAATTCCTCGTGTTTGCGTCTCTAGGAAGAGGTGCAGTTGACGTTTCAGGCCAAGACCCTAACAGAAGTATTTCTTTTAAAAACAGCGAGTTTGAAAATTTATGTTTTCTGCTGAGATCGCATCTGGAGTATCATGCACGTGTCTGGTCTTCCTAACTGAGCAAAGATATGCTTGTGTATTGCAGCTGAGTTCAACGGGTTGTTTATTAGTGGAGCTTTGAAATGGGCACAAGGGAATGATGTTTCTCATGTTCGACTATATACAGACAGTGGCCTCTTTATTAGGTACACCTACTCATTAATGCAAATATCCTCAGCAGTCAATCAAGTGGTAGCAACTCAATACATAATTATTACACATTATTATTGCAAATTATTGCACATTGGTAAATTATTGTGCATGTTATTATTCTGTACTTTATTATTAGTTAAGTTTGCACACTGCTAAATGTGTCTTTAAATGTTGCTGCTGTAATGAAAGAATTCCCTACTAGGGATCAATGAAGTACTTATTATTATTATTACAATGAAAGCTCAACATCAGGCTCTTGAATAAAAGAGGATAACTACACTCACTTGCCCCATCATTGAAATGTTCCCACAACCAATGACCTCACCTTAAGGACTCTTTATCTCATGCTCTTGTTATTTATTGCTAT